>NC_047103.1:152304510-152604510 GCF_902500255.1 Thalassophryne amazonica | reverse complement strand
GTAGATCGTCCTTTTGCAGAAATAACACCCTGTAAACACTTCCTATAGCTTCCAATGAGAGTCTGGATTCTGGTTGAAGGTATTTTGGACCATTCTTCTTTATAAAACATTTCCAGGTCAGTCAGGTTTGTTGGTTTCCGAGCATGGACAGCCTGCTTAAAATCACACCACAGATTTTCAATAATATTCAGGTCTGGGGACTGAGATGGCCATTCCAGAACATTGTACTTGTTCCTCTGCATGAATGCCTTAGCAGATTTTGAGCAGTGTTTAGGGTTATTGTCTTGTTGAAAGATCCAGCCCTGGCACAACTTCAACTTTGTCCCTGTTTCTTGAACAGTGTTATCAACAATCTGCTGATATTGACTGTAATCCATGTGACCCTCAACTTTAACAAGATTCCCAGTACCTGCACTGGCCACACAGCCCCACAGCATGATGGAACCACCTCCAAATTTTACTGTAGGTAAAAGTGTTTTTCTTGGAATGCTGTGTTCTTTTTGAGCCATGCATACCACCCCTTGTTATGTCCAAATAACTCAATTTTAGTTTCATCAGTCCACAGCACCCTATTCCAAAATGAAGCTGGCTTGTCCAAATGTGCTTTAGCATACCTCAAGCGACTCTGTTTGTGGTGTGTATGCAGAAACGGCGTCCTCTGCATTACAGTATCTCCTTGTGCAAAGTGCACTGTATAGTTGAACAATGCACAGAGACACTATCTGCAGCAAGATCACGTTGTAGTCTTTGGAGCAGGTCTGTGGGTTGACTATGACTGTTCTCACCATCCTTCGCTTCAGCTTATCTGAGATTTTTCTTGGCCTGCCACTTCAGGTCTTAACTAGTGCTGTGCCTGTGGTCTTCCATTTCCTCACTGTGTTCCTCACAGTGGAAACTGACAGCTGAAATCTCTGAGATAGCTTTTTCTATCCTTCCCCTAAACCATGATGTTGAACAGTCTTTGTTTTCAGGTCATTTGAGAGTTATTTAGAGGTTCCCATGTTGCCACTCATTAGAAGAGCTGCAAAGAGGAGAAACATTTGCAAATGGCCACCTTAAATACGTTTTCTCATGATTGGATTCACCTGTGCGAGGTCAAGGGTCAGCAAGCTTACCAAACCAATTTTGTGTTCCAATAATTAGTGCTAATTTTATTCAAATCAATAAAATGACAAGGGTAACCAAATTTATGCACCTGCCTAATTTCGTTTAAATAATTATTGCACACTTTCTGTAAATACTAGGAACTTAATTTCACTTCTCAAAATCAGTGTGTTCGTCTGCTATATGATATATTTAACTGAAATTTGTGATCCAGACAACCAAAGATTTATAAAGGAAAATCATGGAAATCATCAGGGGTGCCCAAACTTTTACATACCACTGTAGATATTAGGGCACGGATCTGGCTCACCTCCAAGATTCAGTGGAGTGAGTTTGACATTTCAATGGCAGCCAAAATTAAAGGTCATGCGACCAACAGAAGAGACATATATGACTTTATATTAGTGTTTCATAGTAACAATGGGTATATCTTTACCCAGCTGCAAAGAACTGTCATTCAAAATATTCCTGGGCCAAAATATTTGACTTGTGATCATTTGTTACGTCCGCCAAGGATGTAATAAAATCATTGGCGTTTATTTATTAGGGTATGGAAGACTCCACTGAATTTTGGAGGTTATCCGGATCTGGATTCTGGATCAAGATTTCACTTTATATAGGCTTTGAAGGATTATGTCAAAACTACTTCAAGGATTCTCACCAAATTTGCACCACAGATAGATATTACGAGCAAGTGCCACGCAGCAGTGCAAAGCTCACTCATGGTACAGGGAGTCCCAAACAGGTAGTGCCAAATTTTGAGTCCACAGTGAAACAGGAATTGTCAAATGTCAAAAACTTCCTGGATTGACAGACAAGGTCCCATGGAAACAGGAAGTGTCAAATTTTGAGTCCACAGTGAAACAGGACATGGTAAATGTTGAACACTTCCTGGCATGGGTGGAGCTAGAGCGGAGGCCAGGGTTGCGCTTGACTCCCCTGAAATCTGATTGGACACAGATGATTGACATGTCACGGCACCGCACATCTGGTTGAAAACAGCTGCATTTTGAAAATCAGTAAGTCACATCAGTAGATGATGCTGTGTACCACAAAAGTTGTAATCCACCTTATTAGAAGCCGAAAAATGTTTGCCTCAGATTTGAACTGAACACGTCATTTGAACCATGGACTACTGGCCAGAAATGAGGTCCAGGTTGTAAAAAGCAGCATTTCTCCATTAATTCGAGTTGCCTTATACTGTATATGCATGTGTGACCAGTCATTTTTACACGAGCAGGCAGCTGTATCACTTCCTGTTCCGGAGCACAGCGGTGTTTTGCTGTATCTGTTAAATCTGCGCAGTTAGATTGATCTAGTTACCTAGATAACGATTTGCTTCACAGTGTAATCTTCACGTGCCTTAACTAAAGCACTCCCTCTGCTGAATCACCTCTAAATTATTAACACATTATTCACTTTGTGTGTTTTTAGGAATCCGCTAGCTTAGCGCAGCTACTAGCTCTTAGACGGTTTAGCATGGCGGCTTCTCCTGTCTCTCCCGCACTTTTCTGCTCTGGGTGTGAAATGTTTAGTTATTCCTCCGCCTCCTTTAGCAGTAATGGTACTTGTAATAAGTGTAGCTTATTCATAGCTTTGGAGGCCAGGCTGGGCGAATTGGAGACTCGGCTCCGCACCGTGGAAAATTCTACAGCTAGCCAGGCCCCTGTAGTCGGTGCGGACCAAGGTAGCTTAGCCGCCGTTAGTTTCCCTCTGGCAGATCCCGAGCAGCCGGGAAAGCAGGCCGACTGGGTGACTGTGAGGAGGAAGCGTAGCCCTAAACAGAAGCCCCGTGTACACCGCCAACCCGTTCACATTTCTAACCGTTTTTCCCCACTCGACGACACACCCACCGAGGATCAAACTCTGGTTATTGGCGACTGTGTTTTGAGAAATGTGAAGTTAGCGACACCAGCAACCAGAGTCAATTGTCTTCCGGGGGCCAGAGCAGGCGACATTGAAGGAAATTTGAAACTGCTGGCTAAGGCTAAGCGTAAATTTGGTAAGATTGTAATTCACGTCGGCAGTAATGACACCCGGTTACGCCAATCCGAGGTCACTAAAATTAACATTGAATCGGTGTGTAACTTTGCAAAAACAATGTCGGACTCTGTAGTTTTCTCTGGGCCCCTCCCCAATCGGACCAGGAGTGACATGTTTAGCCGCATGTTCTCCTTGAATTGCTGGCTGTCTGAGTGGTGTCCAAAAAATGAGGTGGGCTTCAGAGATAATTGACAAAGCTTCTGGGGAAAACCTGGTCTTGCTAGGAGAGACGGCATCCATCCCACTTTGGATGGAGCAGCTCTCATTTCTAGAAATCTGGCCAATTTTCTTAAATCCTCCAAACCGTGACTATCCAGGGTTGGAACCAGGAAGCAGAGTTGTAGTCTTACACACCTCTCTGCAGCTTCTCTCACCCTGCCATCCCCTCATTACCCCATCCCCGTAGAGACGGTGCCTGCTCCCAGACCACCAATAACCAGCAAAAATCTATTTAAGCATAAAAATTCAAAAAGAAAAAATAATATAGCACCTTCAACTGCACCACAGACTAAAATAGTTAAATGTGGTCTATTAAACATTAGGTCTCTCTCTAAGTCCCTGTTAGTAAATGATATAATAATTGATCAACATATTGATTTATTCTGCCTTACAGAAACCTGGTTACAGCAGGATGAATATGTTAGTTTAAATGAGTCAACACCCCCGAGTCATACTAACAGCCAGAACGCTCGTAGCACGGGCCGAGGCGGAGGATTAGCAGCAATCTTCCATTCCAGCTTATTAATTAATCAAAAACCCAGACAGAGCTTTAATTCATTTGAAAGCTTGACTCTTTGTCTTGTCCATCCAAATTGGAAGTCCCAAAAACCAGTTTTATTTGTTGTTATCTATCGTCCTCCTGGTCGTTACTGTGAGTTTCTCTGTGAATTTTCAGACCTTTTGTCTGACTTAGTGCTTAGCTCAGATAAGATAATTATAGTGGGCGATTTTAACATCCACACAGATGCTGAGAATGACAGCCTCAACACTGCATTTAATCTATTATTAGACTCAATTGGCTTTGCTCAAAATGTAAATGAGTCCACCCACCACTTTAATCATATCTTAGATCTTGTTCTGACTTATGGTATGGAATTGAAGACTTAACAGTATTCCCTGAAAACTCCCTTCTGTCTGATCATTTCTTAATAACATTTACATTTACTCTGATGGACTACCCAGCAGTGGGGAATAAGTTTCATTACACTAGAAGTCTTTCAGAAAGCGCTGTAACTAGGTTTAAGGATATGATTCCTTCTTTATGTTCTCTAATACCATATACCAACACAGTGCAGAGTAGCTACCTAAACTCTGTAAGTGAGATAGAGTATCTCGTGAATAGTTTTACATCCTCATTGAAGACAACTTTGGATGCTGTAGCTCCTCTGAAAAAGAGAGCTTTAAATCAGAAGTGCCTGACTCCGTGGTATAACTCACAAACTTGCAGCTTAAAGCAGATAACCCATAAGTTGGAGAGGAAATGGCGTCTCACTAATTTAGAAGATCTTCACTTAGCCTGGAAAAATAGTCTGTTGCTCTATAAAAAAGCCCTCTGTAAAGCTAGGACATCTTACTACTCATCACTAATTGAAGAAAATAAGAACAACCCCAGGTTTCTTTTCAGCACTGTAGCCAGGCTGACAAAAAGTCAGAGCTCTATTGAGCTGAGTATTCCTTTAACTTTAACTAGTAATGACTTAATGACTTTCTTTGCTAATACAATTTTAACTATTAGAGAAAAAATTACTCATAACCATCCCAAAGATGTATCGTTATCTTTGGCTGCTTTCAGTGATGCCGGTATTTGGTTAGACTCTTTCTCTCAGATTGTTCTGTCTGAGTTATTTTCATTAGTTACTTCATCCAAACCATCAACATGTCTATTAGACCCCATTCCTACCAGGCTGCTCAAGGAAGCCCTACCATTATTTAATGCTTCGATCTTAAATATGATCAATCTATCTTTATTAGTTGGCTATGTACCACAGGCTTTTAAGGTGGCAGTAATTAAACCATTACTTAAAAAGCCATCACTTGACCCAGCTATCTTAGCTAATTATAGGCCAATCTCCAACCTTCCTTTTCTCTCAAAAATTCTTGAAAGGGTAGTTGTAAAACAGCTAACTGATCATCTGCAGAGGAATGGTCTATTTGAAGAGTTTCAGTCAGGTTTTAGAATTCATCATAGTACAGAACAGCATTAGTGAAGGTTACAAATGATCTTCTTATGGCCTCAGACAGTGGACTCATCTCTGTGCTTGTTCTGTTAGACCTCAGTGCTGCTTTTGATACTGCTGACCATAAAATTTTATTACAGAGATTAGAGCATGCCATAGGTATTAAAGGCACTGGTGGTTTGAATCATATTTATCTAATAGATTACAATTTGTTCATGTAAATGGGGAATCTTCTTCACAGACTAAGGTTAATTATGGAGTTCCACAAGGTTCTGTGCTAGGACCAGTTTTATTCACTTTATACATGCTTCCCTTAGGCAGTATTATTAGACGGCATTGCTTAAATTTTCATTGTTACGCAGATGATACCCAGCTTTATCTATCCATGAAGCCAGAGGACACACACCAATTAGCTAAACTGCAGGATTGTCTTACAGACATAAAGACATGGATGACCTCTAATTTCCTGCTTTTAAACTCAGATAAAACTAAAGCTATTGTACTTGGCCCCACAAATCTTAGAAACATGGTGTCTAACCCTATCCTTACTCTGGATGGCATTACCCTGACCTCTAGTAATACTGTGAGAAATCTTGGAGTCATTTTGATCAGGATATGTCATTCAAAGCGCATATTAAACAAATATGTAGGACTGCTTTTTTGCATTTACGCAATATCTCTAAAATTAGAAAGGTCTTGTCTCAGAGTGATGCTGAAAAGCTAATTCATGCATTTGTTTCCTCTAGGCTGGACTATTGTAATTCATTATTATCAGGTTGTCCTAAAAGTTCCCTGAAAAGCCTTCAGTTAATTCAAAATGCTGGGGCTAGAGTACTAACTGGGACTAGAAGGAGCGAGCATATCTCACCCATATTGGCCTCTCTTCATTGGCTTCCTGTTAATTCTAGAATAGAATTTAAAATTCTTCTTCTTACTTATAAGGTTTTGAATAATCAGGTCCCATCTTATCTTAGGGACCTCATAATACCATATCACCCCAATAGAGCACTTCGCTCTCAGACTGCAGGCTTACTTGTAGTTCCTAGTGTTTGTAAGAGTAGAATGGGAGGCAGAGCCTGTGGAACCAGCTCCCAATTCAGATCAGGGAGACAGACTGTTGTGTGTTGGGGGGGGGGGGGGGGGGGGTGAGGCTGGTTCTTTTCTTTTCTTTGCTCTCCAGGTGGTATGCAAACTGATTTATTGTCTGTGGAGAAGGTGCTGGCAGAAGAGTCCTTCACCCTCATCAACGTTATGTGCAGCACCTGTGGATGGTGCTCACGTGCAACCTTAAAGACTTTCAGCTGAAGCAGATAATGAGATGGCCTTCTGCATTTAAGCCATGTGTGATTCAAGCAGAATTGCCGGGAACTCGACCTTGTGATGATCGTTTGTGAGACGCTGAGGACCGCGCCTGGGTTTGACACATCGTGCCTGTGAAGGAAGAAGGGTGAGGGACACATGCTGTCAGCACACATCAGAGGTGATTAATTGTTTGACTAATTGTTGATAGTAACTTGGTATTTTGTTACACAGTATATTTGAATTGTGTGTTGGGAAAGTGTAGGTACACGGACCCACAACAGGGGGCGCAAATGAACGGACAATGGAGGAAGTCAAATAGCACTTTTACTGTTGTGAAATAAGCACAACAAACACAACCGATTACAACAATAGACAATAAAGTCGAATCACAAAGGTGTCATGTGGGCAGGCTCGAAGATAGGAGACGTCTGTCCCAAGCAGAACCGGAACCACACGATTTCCTCCGCCACCGAACCCCGGGAATACTGGAGCCGCCAAGTCCCGAACTCCCAGGTGGCCACTGCCTCCGCTTGTCGGATCTGGTACTGCTGGTGAGGAACAGAAACAGTCAGATGTGGGTGCGCCTGCACCCAGCAACACGTATGGTGGAAAAACCACCTCCACCTCTCGTCAAGAAAACACTGTTAGTGCAGGAATGTGAGTACTTATCCAAAAGGGGTCCAATACAGTCTCCTGCTGTTCTACTCACTCTCTGCGTGAAGGCAAAAAAGTATTTATGGTCAAAAGACAATATGATTGGCTGGATACGTTACCTCCTCGGTAGAGCGATATCTCGGCAAAGAAGTGGAGATGACGTCTTGCAGATATACCGCTGCGGATCAGATGATTGGTAACAGCTGTCGTAGGTGACAGCTGTCACCCCGGCTGCTCCTGTGAGGTGGCAGCGCCCTCTGGTGCCTGGAGCCCGCACTCCAGGCAGGGTGCCCTCTGGTGGTGGTGGGCCAGCAGTACCTCCTCTTCAGCGGCCCACACAACATTGTGATGAGAATTGTGCAGCTCGCTTCTCACTGCCGTGGCGTGCGGACTGGTGATCCTCCACCTGTTGTGAGAAGCTGCTCATTTACATAAAGCTTAAATACAAACCTGAATGTGTTGCTGATAGTGTGTGCCTTTTGAAGGATATTGGTTGTAGCTGCTGACTTACCTCCCTTTTCTATCCTTCGCAGAGAGTCGGTTTGTCGTGTCCACCTGGGGGGTGTTGGTGGTAAAAGTGAGTCCAGAAGCGCTGGGCTTCGATCCTTTTAGGCGCTGGAGAGCGTGCCAGCCTTCACTCCACCAGACTGATGCATCTTTTGTTCATACACGTTGTTATGCACCAGAGGGTGGAAAAATAAATTGTTTTGTTATTGGAACCGCTTTCTGGTTATTTTAGCGCTGGGTTCCGTCAGACGCAGGTCCGCTCCTCAAACCCGCGTCGACACATAACAGTAGTTCCCGGCCATTCCATAATGGACCCAGCGGTAGAGGCGGTTCCATTCGCCGAAAGAGTTCAAAAACACTTGGAGGAAATATGGGAGCAATTGCAGCGTCTCGCAGGCCAAATTAGACAGGCAGACGCCCGTGTTACGGAGCTTGCAGCGCAAGCCGTTCCGCTTCCTGCTGCTTCAGTTGCGGCACCATCGATACCGGTGCAGATAACTCCGTCACCCAGAGATTCGGCGTCCGAACCGATTATTTGTCATCCGGAGCCTTATGCGGGAGACGTTGAAGCCTGTGCTTCGTTTTTGATGCAATGTTCTCTGGTGACGTATCTCCAGGTGTTCTGGGACAGGCGAAATAATACACACACACACAAAAAAAAAAACTTGTATGGGCTAATGTTTTGTTTCTTTGAATAGGGGTTATAATTCGTTTGGGGAGTTAGAGGCGTGTCTGGTGGTGTGACCGATAGGCGGTTAGAAGCCCGTCTGGACTCACTTGATCGTTGTTTTTTTATGTGTATTTAGGTATTTTCTGTTTGGGTCTGGGGTCGTTTTGTTTTGTTGTTTTTTATTTCCCTACTTCCCTAACCCCAACCTCACTCGCCCCAAGACCGTTCGTCTTGTGGGTTGTGGGATGGTGCAGGTTGGTCACGCTGAGCGTTCTCAGAAGACCTCTGCACCTAGGGGGGGTTGTTAGGGGCGTTTTTTTTGTTTTGGTTAGGGCCCGGTTCCACTCCAGCCTCGTTGGGCCTTTGTACTGTTCGTCATTGGTGTTGCCGGGGTGTGGTGCAGCGGGAACATACCTCAGTCGGAGGGGTGGGCCGATCTGTTGCCGTTCGCCATTTCGGTAGTTCCACCCCTCCCGAGAGGCTGGGGTATGGTCGAGTTGGGGCACCGGACGTATTTCCGGTTTTCCGCTGCGCCTTGGGGTTGGGGCCGGGTTAGTTTTTCCTGTTCCCTTCCCCGGCTTGATGTTTTGTGCCGTTCACCAAAATTGAGCCGCCGAGGGGCTCTGGGAGGGACCTGGGGTCTTTCGGGGTGCCGGGGAAGGTAACAGGGTTTAACGGTTGTTTTATTTGCCCCCGGGGTTGTTTAAGGTAGTCCTCCAGGGGTTGGATTTAATTTTATTTTGTTTCCTTCCGGGTTCCACCTCCAGGATTGATGGGACGGTCCTCTGGGGGGGAATTGGCTTGTGGGGCCGACTAGCCAAGTGTGGCCGGGTCTGGGGTTCCGGGGTTGTGGGGAGGGTGCCTCCTGGGGTTTGATGGTACGGTCCTCTGGGGGGCGCCGTTTGCTCCATGTGCACCTGGGGACCTTTGTGGGATTCCGGTTCTGGCTATTCCTCCTGGAACCGGCGGTAAAGGCCTTCTGGGGGGTGTTGGGCTCTGCAAGTCGTTCTGGGGGGGTTGTTTGTTATTTTTCTTTTATGCATTTATGTTTGTATTGTGTTGTGGGGCTGTGTTGGGTTTTTGCGTTTGGGAGTTTTTCTTTTCTTCCCGGGGTTGGATGGGACGGTCCCCTGGGGAGGTTTTGGGTGGGTTTTATGTTTTTTCTTGTATGTTGGATTGTACTAGGGACTGTTTTGGGGTTTTTGTTGATGCCAGCCGCCTTCCAGCTGCGGTGCCCTGTCCTGCTGTCTGTGGTGGACCTTGGGAGCGTTATGCTGTCTGCTTCCTGACGAGGACCCCCGGAGGGAGGTGCTGTTTCTCGGACCTGGTCTGTTCGGTCGCCGGGAGGCTTCCCGTTAAAGGGGGGGTACTGTTGTGTGTTGGGGGAGTGTGGCTGGACATTTGGTGTTCTTTTCTTTTCTTTGCTCTCCAGGTGGTATGCAAACTGATTTATTGTCTGTGGAGAAGGTGCTGGCAGAAGAGTCCTTCACCCTCATCAACGTTATGTGCAGCACCTGTGGATGGTGCTCACGTGCAACCTTAAAGACTTTCAGCTGAAGCAGATAATGAGATGGCGTTCTGCATTTAAGCCATGTGTGATTCAAGCAGAATTGCCGGGAACTCGACCTTGTGATGATCGTTTGTGAGACGCTGAGGACCGCGCCTGGGTTTGACACATCGTGCCTGTGAAAGAAGAAGGGTGAGGGACACATGCTGTCAGCACACATCAGAGGTGATTAATTGTTTGACTAATTGTTGATAGTAACTTGGTATTTTGTTACGCAGTATATTTGAATTGTGATGAGAATTGTGCAGCTCGCTTCTCACTGCCGTGGCATGCGGACTGGTGATCCTCCACCTGTTGTGAGAAGCTGCTCATTTACATAAAGCTTAAATACAAACCTGAATGTGTTGCTGATAGTGTGTGCCTTTTGAAGGATATTGGTTGTAGCTGCTGACTTACCTCACCTTTTCTATCCTTCGCAGAGAGTCGGTTTGTCATGTCCACCTGGGGGGTGTTTGGCGGTAAAAGTGAGTCCAGAAGCGCCGGGCTTCGATCCTTTTAGGCGCTGGAGAGCGTGCCAGCCTTCACTCCACCAGACTGACGCATCTTTTGTTCATACACGTTGTTATGCACCAGAGGGTGGAAAAATAAATTGTTTTGTTATTGGAACCACTTTCTGGTTATTTTAGCACGTGGGTTCCGTCAGACCAGGTCCGCTCCTCAACCCGCGTCGACACATAACACAGACACCTCTCTACTTTTAAGATTAGGCTTAAAACTTTCCTTTTTGCTAAAGCTTATAGTTAGGGCTGGATCAGGTGACCCTGAACCATCCCTTAGTTATGCTGCTATAGACTTAGACTGCTGGGGGGTTCCCATGATGCACTGAGTGCTTCTTTCTCTTTTGCTCTGTATGCACCACTCTGCATTTAATCATTAGTGATCGATCTCTGCTCCCCTCCACAGCATGTCTTTTTCCTGGTTCTCTCCGTCAGCCCCAACCAGTCCCAGCAGAAGACTGCCCCTCCCTGAGCCTGGTTCTGCTGGAGGTTTCTTCCTGTTAAAAGGGAGTTTTTCCTTCCTACTGTCGCCAAGTGCTTGGGGTCGTTTTGACCATTGGGGTTTTTAACGTAATTAATGTATGGCCTTGCCTTACAATATAAAGCGCCTTGGGGCAACTGTTTGTTGGATTTGGCGCTATATAAATAAAAATTGATTGATTGATTGATTGTTTATTAAATAACCTCTTAACTTTGCTGTATGAAGGACTTAAATAACCTCTTAATTTTGCTCTCTGAGTGACACCAGGATGATGCATTTCACTTAAAAATACACATGCCATGGAGAGTTTCTCAATTGTACACAAAAATATTGGAACACTTGGCATTTCACACATTTTAATTTGTTTATGCCATTTCAAATATTCTTTATATTTTATGCATTTCTTGTATTTGAATTGGCATAGACAAATTAAAATGTGTGAAATACCAAGTGTTCCAATACTTTTCGAGGGCACTGTATCCTAACCTTAGGAGTGCAAAATGGGTGTGGTATTATTACTGTTTTGTTTAAGAATGATTAATTTTCACTGTTGCTGCACTTTGTGTGAAATCATAGTCATTTCACACATCATAATATCATATTATGACAATATTGAGATATGATAATTTGGCCATATTGTACAGCCCTACTGCCAACTAGCTGAAAATTTTGAATATTAATTTACATCTACATTTAAAAAAGTGCTTAAAGTGGCAGGGGGTTAAGAGAGCTGTAATTAGAGCCCCACCACCAGCCCATTAGCTGAAAGGTTTTAGCCATGCTAATGCTCCCCTGAAGCATTTACTCAAAAAAGTCTGACCTAAATGACATGGTGAGATGCTGAAGATCTTCACTTGTTCATGTCCATGACATATACATATTATACTCTAAAAAATGAACAGCTGTCTCAATGAGAAAACGTGACGTAGCAATTTGCACAGATTTATTTCATTTTAACTAAAGTTATTTCATTTTAACTAGAAAAGTCTTACAGCATTAATTCAGTTGAAAGTTGAAATAACTTTTAAAATTGATGCAAATTGTTACATCAGTTTTTCTCATTGAGACAGTTCCTTTTTGAGAGTACAGGGCATGGAAGACCCCACGGAATTTTGGAGGTGATCCGGATCCGGTGATCCAGATCTGGATTGCTCTTGTGTATATTTATTTATTTATTTATTTATTAGATATGCTGCAGGCCTGAAATGTTAACAAAATATAATATGAACATATTAACAAATAAAATGAATTTGACCAGAACAAAAACATGAAATATCCTGGGTTCAAACCTTCTGCAATGAAATAGAAGTCAAAGTAAATGTAGGACTTATCACAACATTCTATTTTTTTCTGATTTGGGGTTTTAATGCTCAATCCAGCTTTTTTTCTCAATTTGATTAAAAAAAAAACAGTCTTTGAGTGTCTCTGCTAACAAACAGGGATGAGCTGAATATAACCATCTGAATAGCTCCAGTATTACCTTCGGCTTGAGCTGAGGTCGAGAGAGCTTTGACAGCATTGTCTGTCAGGCAGCCACATGACACTTTTGGAGCTGAATCATGGTGGCATATCTCCAGCCAGTTGCTTCTTTCAGTCTGTGACGGCAGCTGCTTGAGCCGAGGCTTGTGCTTTGACTGGACTCAGTCAGATTCCGGTGTTGATGAAGTAGCCGGGGGGGGCTATATTTAGAGAGGGATGGGATTAAATTGCAGGGTCTTCAGAAGGGGAACCTTTTCTCCGCTTTGCCCTTTCCAGCCAGGACCGAGCGCCAACAGGACCTGCGGCCACTTTCTCCTTCCTTTTTCCACGCATTCCCTTCTTGACAGTTTTCCCTCCTGATTCGCCATGGACACCAGCACCATCAAGGAGGAGCTGCGCCTGTTTCAGAGCACCCTGCTCCAGGACGGGCTGAAAGAACTTCTGAACGAGAATAAGTTTGTCGACTGCACCCTCAAGGTAGGCGACCGCAGCTTCCCTTGCCATCGGCTGATCATGGCTGCCTGCAGCCCTTACTTCAGGGAGATCTTCTTCACAGAAGATGGGAAGGAGGCAGAGAACACCAAGGAGGTCGTCTTGGAGGATGTTAACCCTTCCATCCTGGACATGGTCATCCAATATTTGTACTCGGCTGAGATTGACCTCACTGATGACAACATACAGGATATAATTGCTGTAGCTAATCGGTTTCAGATCCCTTCTGTCTTCACCGTCTGTGTCAACTACCTGCAAAAAGAAAATTTCCCTGAGCAACTGTATGGCCATTTCAGGATGGGCCTGGTGCTCGGCTGTCCTAGGCTCGCTGTGGCTGCGCGCAATTACATCGCCGATCGCTTTGAGCTCCTCTACAAGGATGATGAGTTCCTCAAGCTTGCACCCCATGAACTGTTTGCCATCATTGGTGGAGACTCTCTGAATGTGGAGAAAGAGGAGCTGGTGTTCGAAGGGGTCATGGCCTGGGTCCTCATGACAAGGAGAAGCGCATCAAAGTGCTGGGAGATGCATTCGACTGCGTACGCTTCCGCCTGCTGCCAGAAAAGTACTTCCATGATAAAGTGGAGACCGATGACATCATCAAGGCCAACCCAGAGCTCCAGAAAAAGATGCAGGTCATCAAGAATGCTTTCAAGGGGAAACTACCCGAGAAACCCAAGAAGCAGGAGGGGGGCAGAGAATGAAGACTGCGAGGAGGAGAACAGCCCCTTCCCCGGCTTCCTGAACGATAACCGCAGGCATGGCATGTACACTCGAGACTTCATCCTGATGATCAACGACACGGCGGCAGTGGCATATGATGTCAAACGAGAACGAGTGCTTCCTGGCGGCCATGTCGGAGCAGCTGCCACGAAACCATGTCAGCTTGGCATCACAGAAAAACCAGCTCTACGTCATTGGAGGACTGTTTGTGGATGAGGAGAACAAGGAGATGCCCCTGCAGTGCTACGTCTATTTGGTAAGCTCACGAGATGGCTGTCACAAAACTCATGGAAATGATTGGTCCGTACCAGGAATTCAATTTAAGGGAGTCCAACTGTCTGTTCGATGTTGCCATCAATGTTTCAAGCTTTCTCAAACAATAGTTCTTTTTTTTTTTAAGCATGAGTCTTTCACGTGTTAAACTGATATTTGAGGGAAATGTAGCATTTTGTGTGTTTCAATGTGGAGAATCTTCCTGAAGGAATCACTTCAGGAATCAGTTTTCAAATGTTTCAACACAGTAAATCATTTTCTGATGCATTGCTTGATTTAATATTTTGAAACTTTTAAAATAATCATTTTCTGAAGAAATAATATTTAATATTTGTTGATTGTTTGAACAGCAAATCATTCCTCTGAACCTTGTATACTCATTGGTGGACTGGTGGAAGAGATGGTAGAGGAGAGGGGGGTGGGGAGCAGGACAGGTTACTCAACCAGTCAATGGAAATTAATGGAAATTCAAACAATTCTCCTCTGACATGCGTCCAGTTTGGAGAACTTTTACGGAATTTTACATAATGTAAAATTATTTATAATGGAAAAAAGTGACAGATGCTAATTCACTGTATTGTCCAGTTCACAATATTAAAAAAAAAATAGGTTCAAGTGATTATAAAAAGGTATGTACAGTGTAATTGTTTCATTTAGTTTTAAGCATTCAGAACAGAACAGTTTTCTTCATTTAACAGTTTTTGAATGTTCATAAAAAAGAGAATTATTTTCTGAAGCAATTGGTTCACTTTTCAATATGAGACTTTTAAAACAGAATCACTTTATGAAGAAATCACTTAATTTTGTGTTTCAAGCCTTTAAAAATAAAAAATCATATGAATGACTTAATTTGTTTTCCATATGAAATTTTTCTTGAAGCAATTATATAGGTTGTTTTTAAAGTTTCATGGAAATCCTTTTTCTGAAGCAATTAATTCATTTATCATTTTGAGATTTTCAAAATGGATCAGTTTATGAAGTAATTGATTCATTTAGTGTTTTGAGCATATCAAAACTGAATAAGTATTAATTTAGTAGTTTCATGTTTTGTGAAAGACAACCATTTTCTGAAGCTATTGGCTCATTTAGCATTTGACAATTTCCAAATATAATCAGTTTATGAAGCAATTGCTTCATTTAGCATCGTGAGCATTTAAAATGGAATCATTTCTGAAGCAACTATATTTCATCAAAGACAATAATTTTCTGAAGCAAGTGGTTCATTAATCATTTAAGACTTTTAAAAACAGAATCAGTTTTAAGATGTAATTGTCTCATTTTGTGTTATGGCATAATTTCTAAATAGAATAATTTAAGAAATTGGCTCAGTTATCATTTTGAAAGTTTCAAGTCATGTTTCAAGCATTATGAAACTAGAATAATGTGTTATTATTATTAGATTTCATGTAAACAAGACTCCTGACACTGTCTGCAAATCATTCATGGACATTATAGATATACTAGCGCGTTGTCCTGGGGAGCCACGGTAGCTGACGTTTTTCAAGGGTGGTAATAAATTCCACCAAGTTTCTATAATGAGTTGGAATGGCATGCGAGTCCTGAATGTTTTTAGGACCTTAGACCTCAACAGTTTTTTAGAGAACAACTCAACCCTTTTATTTGGATGGGCAGCAGATTGGTGGGGTGATGGGCAGCAATGTGGCAGTGATAGCTAATCCTTTTATGGGTGGTGATGAGAAGCAAGGAACTTTGTATGCTAGGCTTCTTCAGGGTCCCAATTGATGATTCTGCTCTCAAACCAGCTGGGATGCATCCCAAGAAGGCTCCAACAGTGGGTGTCCCTGTGGTGTTAAGTGGACTAGTGCACCTAAGATCTGGGTATGAGTCGGAGTGAGGCTCTTCAAGCAGGATCTACCACATTTACGTGGAGCTCATTAATGTCAACAGTCAGACTAGATGATATTACGAACTATGTGCAGACTGTAGGTGAAGGTAACGTCACAATTTCACAACCATCCATGTGGAGGACAAGACATTGGATGGGTGTGACACAAGTGCTATGTGGTGACCACTGGGATCGGAACATTTGAAGGCTTGTGACGTCACCAGAGTTCTGGCCTGCTGGTATTTTCGTAAGTGATGGTTCTCTGCCAGGAAGAATCAGACTTAGAAATCAATAATAGACTGATGTTCTGGCAATAGAGTTTAACTGTATTTTAATAATGGATTTTAACTAAAAGTCTTATCATATAACAGTGGCTGGTGGCCCTCGAAAAGATAGACTTCATTAGAGACCTGATGTTATGTTTATACAGGAATCTTGGTTAATTGATTCCAGACTGAATGTTCTTAAGGGGAGGAGCCCTGATCATCTGGATAGCAGTATTGCAGCTGATCATGATGGTGAAATTTTAGTTGGTTGACCTAAGGTGGCTTAGCTATTAGGCCTGTTCAAATGTCAAATGTTACAAAATCTTTTGGGCCCACATGTTAGTTCTTGTTCCACTAATTAAATAAAAGATCTGTGCCAAATTTTTATTGTAATCGACATTGTTTATGGGGTCCCCACAAAGCAAGAATTCTCCCCCAACAAGTAAGTAATAATTCAGTAATTCCAGTAATGTTCTCCTCCTGGTGACCAATCAACGACCACTTTTTGCGATTATAAGCCATCACATGTACCTGTAAAGAAAAATAATGGCATCAGAGTCTCTCTGATGCCATCGCCGTACCTGAGACGCCGCTCTGTGTTCAGCGATCTGCTGGGCTACAAGCTCCAGTTCCTACCAGAATTACCTTGTGAATGCCAGATCATTGGCAAACAAAAGTTTTATTCTCAGGGACTTATTCCATACACTGATCTGGATTTCCTTTGCGTTATGGAGACATGGATGAAAGCCGGTGAGTACAGCCCTGTCGTGGAACTTTTACCGGCCGATTGCTCCTTTTTAACTCTCCACGGACACTGGGCCGGGTGGAGGAACGTTGACTGTTTTAAAAGTTCTTTTACCTGCAAATAGTGTCCTGCTTCCTTCTCCAGTTTTGAACTGGACTGTTTTTTGAGGTTGGTCGCAAAGACCCGGTGCTCTGCGCCGTCATCTACCGGCCTCCACAATACAACAAGGATTTATAATGAGTTTTCAAACTTCCTTGCAGGACTGTTGCCCAACTATGATCGTCTTCTTCTTGTTGCGATTTTAATATCCATGTCTGCTGCCCTGACAAAGCCCACGGTGGAGGATTTTTTTAAACTTAGTGGGTTCTTTTAATTTGAAGCAGTGAGTGTCTGGCCCCACACACCCAACATGGACATACATTAGACTTGTTTTTTTTTTCCCATGGTCTGCTTGTGTCAAACTTAGAATCGTGACTTTGTTTTTTCTGATCATGCACCAGTCTTTTTTAGTGGTTGAACTCTCTTGTGTACCTGAGAAATGCTGCCATGCTGTCAGACTCTGTCGGGCTTTTAACCCCCTCACTGCCAAACGTTTTTCTGCTGTCTTCTCTGCTGCTTCTGGGCTCCCGTTTCACCCGCGGCTGATACGGAGGAGCTGTGCTGTCGGTTTAACTCCTCCTGCCTTTCTATAATGACTCTGTGGCTCCTCTAAAATCCAGGGCGGTCTAAGTCTAGATCTGAACCCTGGCTTAATGAGAGACCCCGTGCTGCCACACGGGAATGTCGCAGAGCTGAACGCAGGTGGAAGAAGGACAACCTGTGGGTTTCATTTCTAATTTTAAAGAACCGTTGGGGCCACTATCAAAACACTGTCAAAGAGTCCAAAAGAGAGTATTTGTCACACATTGTAACGGAAAATTACAAGAACCCCCGTGTATTGTTCAGAACAATTGACTCTGTCCTGAATGTACCACGGCCTGTATGTCTGGAAACATCCACTGACTTATGTAACAGTTTTCTACTTTTTTTTTTTATTGACAAGGTTGCTTCTGCAAGAGCTCTCATTTCTCCACCCACCTTTGACCCCTCTGCCTTTGCTCCCTGCCCTGCGTTTTTTAACAGATTTGAACCTGCGACTCTGTCACAGTTAGAGGATGTGGTGGCTCATTTGAAACCATTGGGTTCCCCTTGTGATGTGGTCCCCCCGCTTTTTTAAAGAACGTTTTCATACCTTAGGGCAGTCTGCTCTGACCATTATAAACAGCAGCCTATCCTCCGGTGTTGTCCCTGTTAGTTTTAAAAACGCAGTCGTTCGTTGCTCGTCCTTTGTTGAAGAAGCCTGACCTCGACAACACTGAACTATCAAACTTTAGGCCTATCTCCAAGTTGCCATTTGTCTCCAAGATCCTGGAGAAAATTGTCTATGCACAACTTTGAACATGAACATAACATTTCAGAGGTTTTTCAGTCTGATTTTAAAATGTTGCATAGCACAGAAACTGCCCTTTTAAAGGTTTATAATGACATTTTAATGGCAAATGATAATGGTAACCATGTCATTCTTGTCCTGCTTGACCTGACTGCTGCTTTTGAAACAATTGACCACAACATACTAATAAATCGTTTGCAGCAGCTTATGGGCATCGGTGGTAGTGTCCTGGACTGGTTCAGGTCCTACTTAACTGGTAGGACTATGTGCATTGGCCTCTGGGTTTGTGAGTCCTCCTCCGCTCCACTTTTATATGGGGTCCCACAGGGTTCAATTCTTGGACCCCTACTCTTCTCCCTGTATTTGCTTCCCCTGGGGTCCATTCTCAGAAAGCATGGCATCAGCTTCCACTGCTATGCTGATGACAGCCAGCTATATGTCCCCCTAAAGAAAAATGATGCCTCTTCTCTTCAGCCCCTTTTGTCCTGTCTTGAGGATGTTAAAGCCTGGATGGCATTGAATTTTCTTAATTTTAATGAAAAGAAAACAGAGGTGATTGTTTTTGGCCCTAGCAGCTCCTCTTCTTCCTCACCTGTTGATCTGGGGCCTTTGTCAGCCTTTTCGAAATCTACTGTCACAAACTTGGGTTTTAAGATGGACAACGATCTTAAACTGGACCACCAAATCAGTGCAGTAGTCAGATCGAGTTTCTTTCACTTAAGGCAGCTTGCTAAGGTTAAGCCTTTTCTTGCACATCAGCACTTTGAAACAGCAGTCCATGCTTTTATTACCTCCCGGCTGGATTACTGTATTGCACTTTATTATGGAATTAGCCGGTCCTCCCTTGCTGTCTCCAGCTAGTTCAGAATGCTGCCGCCCGTCTGCTAACTGGTGCACGTAAGAGGGAGCACATTACACCTATCCTGGCCTCCGTCTACTGGCTGCCTGTGCATTTTAGAATTCATTTTAAGATTCTTTTATTTGTTTTTAAATCTTTAAATGGCCTTGCCCCGCCCTACCTCTCTGAGCTGCTTCATTGTTACGCCCCTGCTCGCCACCTCCGGTCAGCTGATCAGCTCCTCCTGGAGGTGCCGAGGTGCAAGCGTATGCTCAGAGGGGACCGAGCTTTTTCTGTTGTGGCTCCAAAGATGTGGAACGAGTTACCGCTCCACATCAGGCAGGCCTCTTCACTTTCTGTTTTAAAAAATAATCTTAAAACCCACTTTTATGTACTGGCTTTTAACCCAGAATGAGATTCTCGATCTGTTTTGGCTGTTTTAACTGTTTTTACTTGTTTTAGTTTAATTTTTATTGGGGGGGGGGGGGGGGGGGGGCTTGTTTTTTATTTGTACTTTGTGGTTTGTTACCTTTTATATGTCCCCTTGTGTACAGCACTTTGTTTCAGCTGCAGCTGATTTTTAAAGTGCTTTATAAATAAAGTTGATTTGATTTGATTGGATTCTCCCATTAGGGTGACGTTGCCTTGCCAATGGAGGGAGATGAAAATGTGTCACTCTGGGGGACCTCTAAATCTTATCTGATTGAGCTCAAATTTGGTCTGCACCTATAAAACCCCAAGTGGAACAAAAACATGTGGCCCGAAGTCTCTCAGAACTTTTGTTTTTTCACTATATAACATGAACAGCCCTAATAGCTATCCTGTGGCACAAATCTATCAGCAATTTGTTGAAATCCTGCTACAAGTAGATCATGTGCACTAGAAATTTCATCAGGTAATCTTGTGTTATAGGGAAGAATTTCTTGATGTACTGGATTCTGTAGAGTTGTTTGTACATGGATGTCATAGTAAGCACATTATTGTTGGTGGTGAGATGAATTTTGATGTATTCAAATATAATACACATGATGTGTATTATAAAGAGTGGTGTGACCGTACTGATCGTACTTATGCCCATGATTTACCAGGCTGTGAGATAAGTTACACGTATAAATCTAGTTAAAGATTGTGTCACGTGTATAGATAATTTTACTGTTAGTAAATCCAGCATGGGTTAATTTAGGGAGCAAAATGCTTGTTATGATCCTCTTAATCCATCTTATCACAGTCCAGTAATGATAATCTTAGAGAGAGTAAATCTATCTGATGGTAACAGCATTCACAAAAGGGATGTAGATTGGTACAAGGGTACAAATTATGATTATAATAGCTGACCAGATGTGTCAGGACCAGTATTTAGACAGAATGAGTATATATGATGTTATGCACTGCAATGATGCCAGTTGTGTAAGCGAGAACCACAGAAATCAGATAGACTTTTGATGTCACGACCTCATACAGTGTTGTTGTAGTTCTGACAGAGTACTGCCTAGAGTTAAAGATGGTAGACCATGTGGACTAGGTTGGTCTACTGAGGTTAAATCATATCTTGATGATTGTATCTTTTGGCACAAGTTATGCTTAGACGCAGGCTCTCCTAGAAATGGGGTACATTGTTGTGATTTGGTGCTCACACACACACAAACACATGCTCATCTTCAACCACTTACCCCAATTAAGGGTTGCGGGGGCTGGAGCCTATCCCAGCAGTCATAGAGCGCTGGACAGGACGCCAGGTCTGTCGCAGGGCCACATATAGACAAACAAACACATGCACACCCGCATATATACACACACACACACACCATCCACCTACCCTGCATGTTTTTGGATGTGGGAGGAAGCCGGAGCACCCGGAGAAACCTGACGCAAACACAGGGAGAACACGCAAACTCCACACAGAAAAGCCCCAGGCGGGAATCAAACCTATGACCTTCTCACTGTGAGGCAACAGTGCTAACCACTAATCCACCGTGCAGCCGTGATTTGGTGCTTTATAAATAAAATATATTGAACTGAAATATGTTGAAGGATTAAAATAAAGGCAGGATACTTAATAAAGTATTTTTAACATGACCCTTTAACTCCTCCATGACCCTTAACTGGAGTAAGCAGATCTAGAAAATAGATGGATGGACGGATAATTGGCCATATGACAGCATGCACGCTGATCAGTGCCCTTCTTGTTTGACTGTTTTCACATGCAGCTTGCTCAATGATTCTGGAATTTGGTGATGCATATTGCATTGTTGTCTGCAAATTTGGCTCACAGCAGCTTCATATGGGGCTATTTTGTCTCACTGAAGCCTTAGTTTGTCTTTGATCCCAATGCTTTGTTGGCGATCAGGCTACAAATAAAGCAATGAAAAGGGGCAAATATTCCAATTAATTTTTCAGTATGGACTGTAACTGTAAGATGGAATCCAGATGACATGTTTTTTTTCCCCTGATTCAGCTTCTGCAGCCAATCAATAGAACTATGTTTCCCATGTTGCCTGTCTCAGGTTTTTAATAGAACAGCCACAGTAAAAAGGCCTATAATACCTGCACTTTACAGAATAATCGATATGAGTGTACCACATGACGATTCATTCTGCTCTTTAGGACCTGCAGACAGAACTAATGGCTGCTCTGATTTCTGTGTTGCATGTTGCAGTTGGACCCTCTCTCGTATGAATGGGTCGCCCTGCCTCCCTTGCCGTCTCCCAGATGTCTCTTCAGCATCGGTGGAGAGTGACAGCCTGCTGTTCGCCGTGGCTGGAAAAGACCTGCAAACCAACGAATCACTGGACAGCGTGATGTGCTACGATGTCACGTCAGTAGTGCCAACAGTGTTGATTTTCTTTTTCCCTTCAGATTGTTTTTCACTCAGTGTGTCACAATTTATAAAATTCAAGAAACTTATTGCTGAAATTGCATCCTCACTGCAATTGGTAGTTTAATAAAGAATGTGATTTTTTTTTTTGTCAAGTTGCTGTGAGATCACACCTGACTTTGAACATAAACTGTGGAGAATAATATATTTGACATTTGAATGTTTCTACAGAATTTGTTAAAATCTAATCTTGAGACCTTTGCACAGAGAAAATCAAACTATCGGAAATGAAACTGAAGGACAAGGATGGTAATATAATCTCAAAAGACCATCACTTGAAAATAGTGGCACAATTTTGGCATTGCATGAAAATGCATAGGCGGTACTAGGGTGGGGCTTCTGCCCCTATCGCAAGAATTTCTGTAGCCTCGCCCATAAACCTGCAGAAAAATGACATTTGCCATTAAAATTTTATGTTTTCAGAATCAGGGACCTATCTTACACCAGGTTCAAAGCAGCACAAGTGTCAGTGCTAGTTTCAAACAATTAGTCCAAGGGTTTTAGCATAAAAATGGAATTTTGTGGAAATTTTCAGGATATGCCAAGAAAAAATGTGGGAATCAGGCACTAAAATCCTTGAAAATCTTCTTTGTGATTTTTTTCATATTCCAAGATGGTATCCAAGATGGCCACTAATTCTCTTATTTATTTATTTTTTTTCCAGAATTTTGCTTCTGGAAGGATTAAAAATAATTTAAGTGTCTAATTGTATTTATTAAATCTTTATCATGACTGTGGAGAGGTTTTGAGTGTGGGAACTGTCAGAAACTAAAATGGTGGCCATATTGGAATCCAAAATGGCTGCCACAGTATTTATATTTAAGTGTCTTAGACCATGTTTTAAGGTATGCAAAATTGTATGAAGTTCAACCAGTCAACAGCTGACTGAACAATGGAGCACACCTGACAGCTGATGTGCTCTGATTATTTAGAGACAAATGGACAATGTGCACTACTTTGGTCCCTACCCAGACAGCAAATAGATCCGGGCCGGATGTAGTCCAACATCTGGTACCAATCCTGAAAACAGATCAGGTCCAGACAGTTTTTTGCACCCTGGCCCAGATCCGGCACGGCTCCGCTTTACAGTTCTGGAACAGATCTGAACTGGATCCGCAAAAGACCAACCATTTACAGACCATATCTGGCACGGATCTGGGGCAGATGTGGACCGCATCACAGCACCATGGCAGGAACATCAATCAATCAAGTTTATTTCTAGAGCCCTTTACAACACTCAAAGTGAGCAAAGTGCATTACAACAAAATTTAAAAACAAAACATGGTAAAAACAAATATCCAGCAGTAAAACCATTACAAAAACAATTAAATAAAATATGCATAAAAACATTTAATAACATAAAATAAAGCGCCATCATGCTACTGAGTGTTAAAAGCCAGCCTGAACAAATACGTCTTGAGCCTGGACTTAAAAAGCTCCAAGTCAGAGATGATTCTCATTTCAGGGGGCAATTTATTCCAAAGTTTGGGCAGAGCAACAGAGCCCGATCACCCCAGCGTTTAGACCTGGACCTGGGCACCTCCAGTAAAAGCTGATTTACAGACTTCAAAGACCTGTTTGAGACACGAGGATGCAAAAGCTCAGTCAAATAAGGAGGGGCCAGGCCATTAAGGGCTTTAAAGACAAACATCAAAATTTTAAAATCAACCCTAAAAGAGACTGGAAGCCAGTGCAAATTAAAAAGAACTGGGGTGATGTGCTGACGTCTTGATATGTTTGTTAAAAATCGGGCTGCAGCATTTTGCACCAGCTGGAGACGACTCAGAGATGTCTGAGGAACTCCAACATAAAGGGCATTACAATAGTCAATTCTAGAGCTGATAAAAGCGTGGATAGTTTTTTTCAAGGTCAGTGTGGTTTAAAAATGGTTTAACCTTAGATAAAAGACGCAACTGACAAAAACTTGTTCTTACCACGCTGTCAATTTGTTTGTCAAATCTAAAAGAATTGTCAAATACTACCCCAAGATTTCTTACTATACATTTCAAAGACGCAGACAACAAACCAGAACCTAGAAGAGCAGGGTCACCAAACAAAATGTAATCAGTTTTGTCCTCGTTCAAATGGAGAAAATTTTGCTGTAGCCACAGCTTTATATCAGCCATGCAGTCTGACAAATGTCTGATAGCGTCATTTGTATTTGAAGACATTGGCAGATAAATCTGCAGGTCATCTGCATAGCAATGAAAAGACATGTTATGTCTCTCCATAATGGAGCCAGTGGTAACATATAAAGACAAAACAAAATGGGGCCCAAAATGGAACCCTGGGGTACTCCACAAGACAAGGTTGCAACAGAGGAGGACAAGTCACCTATCATGACAGAAAATGTTCTGTTCATTAGATAGGAACTAAACCACTTTAATGCTGTGCCACAAATGCCAACATGGTGCTTTAAACGAGACAAGAGAATCCTGTGATCAACAGTATCAAATGCTGCTGTCAAATCAAGAAGCACTAAAAGAACTGGACATTTAGCATCAAGCGACAGAGCCACATCATTGTGGACTTTGAGGAGTGCAGATTCTGTGCTGTGCCTTGTTCTGAACCCTGACTGAAATTTTTCAAGAATAAATTACTATCTAAGAACACTTGCAACTGTTTAAAAACAGCTTTTTCAATAATTTTTGAAATAAAAGACAAATTTGACACAGGTCTAAAATGAGATAGAACAGAAGTGTCAAGGCGTGGTTTTTTAAGCAATGGTCTCACCACAGCATGTTTGAAAGCATCAGGAAAACATCCTGAACTTAAAGACATATTAATTAAAATCAAAAGGGAAGGGCCAACAGTGCTGAAAATCAAGGGGTAGTTCCGTGGATCCAAGGAAACTGATTTGTATCTATAACCACAGATCAGTGTCCATGGACTTATAAAACTTGATTGTCATAAAGAAACAAACGCTTTGTAATAAGCATTTAAAAAAGCCTCAGTGACGATCACGATTACAGAGTACAGAGTTACAACCACTAATAGATAGTTTCTACTGAGTGCAGATAAAATTGCTTATCGTTATGCCCCATGTTCCTGCCACAGTGTTGTGATGCGGTCCACATCTGCCCCAGATCCGTGCCAGATATGCTCTGTAAACGGTTGGTGTTTTGCGAATCCAGTTCAGATCTGGTCCGGATCTGTTCCAGAACTGTAAAGCGGAGCTGTGCCGGATCTGGGCCAGGGTGCAAAAACTGTCTAGACCAGATCTGTTTTCAGGATTGGTACCAGATGTTGGATTACATCCGGCCCGGATCTATTTGCTGTCTGGGTAAGGACCAGGATGCTCCACAGATGGCCAAGATAGAGCCCTCATTTTCTGGAATTCTCTGGCTGATCGAGTCCTATGCATATTGCTTGTACGATGTCATGGGGTCATTTGAGGTAGTTAACAGCACTCATATAGTACAAGATCTATTTATGTATTATTATTATTATTATTATTATTATATATAGTATAGTAGTATAGTAGTATGTTTTCAAAATTAAAGTGGATGTTGTGGAATGCTGGATGATAGTTCAGAAAGAGTGAAGAAGAATAGCGTCATCTAAAGGAGAGCAGCTCCTATCCTACTTGTTTATTTATACTGTGGAGGCAAAATTTAAAATTGTCTTGTGCCAGTATCAATCATAAATTTCAGTTTTCTCCCATTTACTGTTGGCAAAATTTCAAAAGGTTGGAGTTTTAAAAACATATGATATGGATTAGAGTTTTTCTAATTCAGCAATCTTATTTAAATCCATTGGTTGAACCTCCGGGGAGGGCTTTGTGTTGCTTTTTGACTTAAATAATCATTTACTTTACGCTCAAAATTTATATTTGTGTGGTGTTCCGTGGCGGGTGTGACTGTGTTGTGTGTGTTTGATCACCGTGTGCCGTGCTGGCTGTCTGTTGTGGTCAGTCTGTGAGGGTGTCCTGAGTCTGCTGGGCTGGACCCTGTCCCGCTCAGCGTCTGCCTCGTCTACTACAGAAGCCTCCACGTCTGCATTCTCCCTTGGACAGCATTATGGGCACTTCAGTGGACCAGCGGTCAAACGTCCCACAGATAAAACAGCTGTCTGGATCTTCAGTGTCTCTGGGTCGGGCTGTTGTCGGCCTCAGATCAAAGTTCTCCTTTGCTTGAGCGTAATGTGCATGTTTTAGTTAGAATGTCATTTATTCTGTTGTCAGCCCATCATCCAATCAGGGTTTGCTCAATTCCCTGACGGATCTCAGATCTCAGGCCAGGGACCAGACAGGACTTTAGGACAGTTTCAAATGGTGTCTCTCCCTTTGCATCACAGGCACCATCAGCTTTTTCCATGTCCACTGTGTGCAATGAACTCCTTCTCCAGCCGGACGAAAACGGTCTGTCACAGTCTCACCAGGATTTTGTTTGCAGGCTTGGATCGCCGCCATGTCCACTGTGGCTGGACATTTGGCCTTGATGTCATCACAAACTGCTTTGACATGCAATTCGTACTCACTGGCATTTTCCCAGATGGTTTCAGCTTTCAGTTTTGTGCAGGTGGTCTTTCAACCACAGCTTGGATTTTCAGGTATGGTTGGACTGGAACAAGTGTCTTTAAAAGGCTGATCAGTTCTTCACCTGTCGGTATCCAGGCGTGACAGAAAGCAGTCACTTTTCCTGTAGTGACGCTGTAGCTGGTGAATCTGGTTGGGGTCAGTGTTAAACAGAACACCAGTCCTCCCCTCGTGGATTCTGATCTTTGTGCTGTTGTAGCAGTAATATGCTTCCATACATTTCAATGTAATGGTTTCTGAATGTTTCCCAGCACTGACTGTTTTTTTTTGTTTTTTGTTTTTTTTTCCAGGAGGCTGAGTCCAGGCAGTGGGGCACATCTGCTGTAGATATTTTAAGGAGGGGCAGCTGGGTTTTTTGTTTGTTTGTTTAATTTTTTATTTTTTACAGCCTGTGATAAATTTCCACATCATTCTATGGCACATACATGTACACTGATGTTTCAGATTTAGAAAGAGGCTGTTATGTTTGTGTGTGGTGCACGCACGTCGACACACTGCCCCGTCTTTCACCTCTTATTGTACTCATCTAGTTATGGCATCGTTCTGATGTGCACTGTATCTCCTTTGTGTTGTTTTTCACTCATACATACTCATCAGCTAATAAGGGAGATGTTCCATCACTCCTACTCAGGAATAGAGACAAGCACACGCGGCATGTTTTGACTCGCCGGAGGATTTGGCGAGAGACTTGGCGATCAGCGTGGAAACATATTGTGTATTCAAATATTGTGAAAAATGAACTGTTTGCTCAACAGGACCATTAATAGCTGTGGTTTGTCATCTTTGTCAGACGCAATGTGGAGCGTAACCTCTCATTTCTTTTATTCAGAGCCACAGGAAGCTGTATTATCACTGGGAAACAATGCCGGTGTTCATATATATATATATATAATATATATATTATATATATATATATATAATATATATATTATATATATCAACAAAAATATAAACGCAACACTTTTGGTTTTGCTCCCATTTTGTATGAGATGAACTCAAAGACCTAAAACTTTTTCCACATATACAATATCACCATTTCTCTCAAATATTGTTCACAAACCACTCTAAATCTGTGATAGTGAGCACTTCTCCTTTGCTGAGATAATCCATCCCACCTCACAGGTGTGCCATATCAAGATGCTGATTAGACACCATGATTAGTGCACAGGTGTGCCTTAGACTGCCCACAATAAAAGGCCACTCTGAAAGGTGCAGTTTTATCACACAGCACAATGCCACAGATGTTGCAAGCTTTGAAGGAGCGTGCAATTGGCATGCTGACAGCAGGAATGTCAACCAGAACTGTTGCTCGTGTATTGAATGTTCATGTCTCTACCATAAGCCGTCTCCAAAGGCGTTTCAGAGAATTTGGCAGTACATCCAACCAGCCTCACAACCGCAGACCACGTGTAACCACACCAGCCCAGGACCTCCACATCCAGCATGTTCACCTCCAAGATCGTCTGAGACCAGCCACCTCGCACAGCTGCTGAAACAATCGGTTTGCATAACCAAAGAATTTCTGCACAAACTGTCAGAAACTGTCTCAGGGAAGCTCATCTGCATGCTCGTCGTCCTCATCGGGGTCTCGACCCGACTGCAGTTCGTCGTCGTAACCGATTTGAGTGGGCAAATGCTCACATTTGCTGCCGTTTGGCACGTTGGAGAGGTGTTCTCTTCACGGATGATGCGAAGGAGATGTGTTGCACTGCATGAGGCAAATGGTGGTCACACCAGATACTGACTGGTATCCCCCCCCAATAAAACAAAACTGCACCTTTCAGAGTGGCCTTTTATTGTGGGCAGTCTAAGGCACACCTGTGCAGTAATCATGGTGTCTAATCAGCATCTTGGTATGGCACACCTGTGAGGTGGGATGGATTATCTCAGCAAAGGAGAAGTGCTCACTATCACAGATTTAGACTGGTTTGTGCACAGTATTTGAGGGAAATGGTGATATTGTGTATGTGGAAAAATTTTAGGTCTTTGAGTTCATCTCATACAAAATGGGAGCAAAACCAAAAGTGTTGCGTTTATATTTTGTTGAGTATATATATATAGCGCTGACACCCATATCAATAAAATGTTCTTTTTTAAAATACGTGCACTTGATTCCAGACTTAAAAGACATAGAAGTGCCGTCAGGTTTGTTTCAACATGTACAAGGAAGGGCCAAAGAAAAGCAGTGTGTAAATTAACTCCATGTGCAAATGGTGAATTATCAAATGAAAAAAAATGTTTTGGGGATCATCATCTGGAAAACTCAAATGTGAAGTAATAACAGTTTTCAAAGTGAACCAGACCTCCGGCAGTGGTCTGTGGTTAGGACTCAATGTGCAAAAACGTCAAAGTTTGGGTGCTATATATAACAAATTCATGGCAAACCTACTTTAACCCTACAACCTTAAAGGGGTCATATTCTGCAGTATTATTACGTACATTTCCCTTCTAGAGCTAAATAGCTGAAATTTCACGTTAAACATCCACAAAGTCTGTGCACATACTGTAGAAACTATACACCTCTATAAGTCAAATTTATGACCAAAACAGCTATTTTAGGCCCCCGGTTTAAAATTCAAATGTGGCAACTCTCAACGTCACTGTCTTGGCAGTCCCTGTACCCACTTAACTCCCGGTCAACCTGTAAATGGGTAGACGTGGAGCATGAGTAAAACGGCATGACCTGAGCTGGATGAATGAACCTGAACATGCCCACCTCTCTCAGTGTTGCAAATCTGGGTAAGGCTAACAAGCTAGGTTACTGAGGTTGTATATTATACTTTCAGAGATTGGATGGTATGTTTTCATAATGGGTTCCTTAGGGGTGGGTATTAAAAACAATAACTGGCATATAGCCTCAATAACTGTGGTACTATCAGTGTAGCGGGTGTTAGCTATCAATACCTGCAATTTATTTTTTTAATAAAGCGCCAAATCACAACAAAAGCCATCTCAAGGCACCTCACACAGAACAATTCAACATAAAAAGTTAAAATTACTAAGATACAAGTTAAATAATGCTAAAGTTTCACTCACCAAAAACACAGCACCAAAGACTTCTTAGACGCTCTTTTGCATAAATAACCGCACATCAAGCCATATGTTTTCATATTTGAATTAAAATGCTAAGAAAAGAGCTCACAGCTTTTTTAGCAACAGGCTGCCTGGATGGCTGTCACTCAAATCAACCACATGCCCGTATATAGAGGGGGTTCAGGGGTTCAACCGAACCCCCCAAGAATTCTGCTGATTTTTTTCTGCTGATTTTTTTCTGATCTGGGTATCAACGTTCTGTATTTTCTTTTCATTGATAATAAGCAACAAGCACTAACTGTTACACAGCTATTATCACACACCCTCAAGTTTCAATTTCCTCTGCCAGAGTAATCCCTTAAGTGATGAAAGGGGAAACTGCTAGATAAACTTTTCCCATGGGGGTTGAGAATTTTTGCTCCCTGGTCCCTGTCCTCCTCTGATATCAAACAGATTAATAGGCTTGTAAATACCCATGTAGACACACAATTACACTTGTCTGGTTTGTAAAAATGTTTGTATGTATAAGCTGAGAAATAAAAGGGAGCTTCTCCTTCCTGTTGCAAATACTGTAAAGGTGCAAATATTCGCGTGGGATTTTTATGCGAACTTCATGAGTTAAACACGGTCGCCAAATTAAATACAGCTATTTTAATACATAACGTACATATACGTACATATTCATAATGTAAACGTGAATATTAATACCACTAAATACAAGGTCTGTTAGAAAACTATCCAACCTTTTAATTTTTTGCAAAAACTATATGGATTTGAATCATGTGCGCTTGCATCAGCCAAGCTTGAACCTTCGTGCACATGCGTGAATTTTTTCACGCCTGTCGGTTGCGTCATTCGCAACCGACAGGCAGGTATAAAGTTTGCATTAATGTTATCTTGGTTCTTCCTGGGTGGTTCTTATAGCAACTGATCCAATCCCAAGCAAGGACTATTTGTATATAAAATGTATTTCCTAAAATGATACATTTTGGGTTTCAAATGAAATTTATGTAGCTTTTTACCCCTCGAAATCCTTCGCCCCCTGAACCCCCCACGAGGGCATTGCCCGTCGACCCCACTGCGGGCCCTGCAGCCCACTGGACCCCCAACTCAAGGATTTGAACCCCCCCTTTCACATTCCTATATATGGCCCTGAACTACACCCTTAATAATGCATAATGTAAAGATTTTCTGAGGAATTATATGAAAAGTCAACTGTCATAAAGCTGTCATCAGCATGGAGACTATCTATATGGATCAAAATCCTTTTTTTTAACTAGACCATAAACATATTTGAAGAGTTCAGGCGCAAAACCCTGTATCTCCACCAGACCACTCTTGTTTTAAATAATGATATTTACCTGATGGAAGTTGTACATCTCCATGAATCATTCTTTCTTGTTATGATATGGTAATGGCGCACTGAACAAAATAGCAGAATCTCAAAAATCAACCTTTATTCAGAAATGTGTTCATTAGCAACCTTTAATAGATTTGGCTGCAAAACCTAGTTTGCTGCAAAACAAACTGAACTTCCACCTTCAGTTTGTTTGCAAAACTCAGGAGGTACATCACTTTAATGTACACTAATGCTGTGTTTACTCATAGGCAGTACGCATTATCAATGTCATATTTGCGTCATTCCTGGCACATTCCTGACATTCTTAATGTGACTTAACACATCTGAATAGGTTTCTTAATAGTGCGTGTTTGTGCGTGATTTTTGTGATTTTTGTGGACATGTTTTTGGCTGTCAAAAAAATCTTCCACGAATGTCACGCACCACCCTCATTTCGCCTCATGTCTTGGAGGTCACAACTGAGCGTGCTGATCCGTCTTGATTAGTGAGGATGCATCAATAGAGCGTGACAGCGTTCTTCTCTGACGTGCGCACAATTAACCCTGCTACACCGCATTCAGTTCATTGCTGCAGTATGCTGAAGAAGGACAGAGATGCCACGTCAGCTAAAAGTTTCATTACAATGCTCCTCAGGGCGCTACTGCAAGTGTTCCACCTGCTGCTGCGCCTGATGTTTGGGAAAACAAGCGAGACGAGAATCGCGTGGAGCCACATCTGGCTCTCTCCATCTCCTGCTCCTCTCTGCATCACTCCATGCAATTGGAGAGACAGAGCCCAACTAAGCATGCAGTCACAAAGTTCTTCTGGTGTGGAGGAGCAAACTGGAGCAATCTGAATTGTTCAGCAACTGACGGATGAATACGGGTGTGTGTGGAGACAATTTGCCTCATTCACAACATGACAGAACTTAACAATGTGGAACATTATTCTTGACCTGTGCGTAATGGTTCCTGATAATGCTCCACCAACACATTACATTAAACATAACGCGTGGTAACTGGTTGCAGCAGTTCCTGAGGACACCTGACGCCTCTGCTCAAATCATCACATTCATGATCAGCAGCCAGAATGTATACTTGGTGGCATTCTTGATGTGCCGTCGTTATGTGTAAACGCAGCATCAGAGAAGCTCTCGTTTGCGCCGCAATCTTTGCGTCACGTGACAGAGAATCACGCTAGTGAGTGGTGCACTGTTCACTATGTGGTTTTGCACACAAACTGGGATGGCACTTATGAGGTTCTGCATACAAACCACATCTTTACTTGCATTTACCACAGGATTTATGGGGTGTTGTAGCAGAACTGATTTTGTTATCGGATAAGAGCTTCGGTAAGCTTTCATTTGGCAATGGTTAGTTCATTTTCCGTGGGAGTGGCGTTTACGGGTTTTGCGCCTGAACTCTTCATTTATTAATGCTGTAAAGTTGGACATAACATGGGCTTCTATGGGGATTGACTTGCTTTTGGAGCTATCCCCAAGTGGCCATTACAGGAACTTTAGTTGGTGATGGGATTAGTTTATGATTAGAGTAGTTTAAGATGGGGCCAGTCTAAGATGGGACAAGTTGGTGATGGGGCTAGTTGACAATAAGACTAGTTTATGATGGGGCTAGTTTGTGATAGGGGAGGTTGATGATGGTGCTAGTTGACAGCGGGACTAGTTTGTGATTTGGCTAGTTAACAATGATGAGGCTAGTTGGTGTTGGGGCTAGTTTACAATGGTGCCAGTTTGTGATGGGTCTAGTTGATAATGGGGCTAGTTTGTGATGGGACTAATTGCCAGTTTGGCTAGTTGGCAGAGGGACTAGTTTATGGGGGATAGTTTATGATGACGCAGTGGTTCCCATCCTTTTTCCTTGGAAACTCCCCTTTGTGTATCTCAGAAAGGCCATGGACGTCCCAGACCCTGCAAATGCCCATGTAAATGCCTGTACAAATGCATACATGTGCATGCACACAAACACACACTACAATTTTTGGTTATTTGTGTGATTTTTTTTTTTTTTTTTTTTACCTAAAAAAAGTAAAAAAATTTGCATTTTTGTTAACAAAAATGCAAATTAATTATTTAAAAATCATACAATGTGATTTTCTGGTTTTTGTTTTTAGATTCTGTCTCTCACAGTTGACGTGTGCCTATGATAAAAATTACAGACCTCTTCATTCTTTTAGGTGGGAAAACCTGCAAAACTGACAGGGGGTCAAATACTTATTTTCCCCACTGTACATAGCATATAATACATAAATGTTTGAATGATAGCATTTCTACCTTTTCTCTCATTCATCAAAAGAAACAGTGATCTTTTTCAGTAACACTGATTATCCACTAAGTGAGTCACTATGACTTTATGTAAGATATGCACTTATCTTTTTGACAACCTCTGAGCATACTAACCTACGCTGTGAGTTTTGGAGATCTCTTGAGTGGTCAAGGAGCCCAGATTGGCAACCAGGGGGCTAATTGGTTTTGAGGCTAGTTGATCAACCATTTTCAGCAACCAGCTTTAACATCAAAGTTTTAGCTTACTGTAAAAGTACACAACACCAACATTGAGGTTGAGACAAAACATAGTCAACAGGAGCAAAGAACTAGAATGCCACAGTGAAGCACCAGGATTAAAATCTGTGGCAATAAGGTGAAGCACTCACTTTGGAACATGTCAGTTATTATCACCATTGTTCAGAATGGTTCTGTCATGTAAATTTGAGCACAAAACCTAAAGTATGTGGTGTCTTGCAGGAAAAAATGTATACTTGACCTTTTAAAAATTGTCCTTACCTCAACCCTTGACTGAGCTACAGCACCCACCTTTTAGACTGACATAATCTGTAACTCGTTATGATTACAGTCTTTAATCAGAGAACTTAAACATCGCTTATTGTTCCTTTCAGGTTTTTTAAAATCAGTGTGCACACCCTTTCTTTTGAAAAGTGTGTGCTCAATTTCATTAAATGTCAGCTGCTGTGTAACACCAGCAAACAATGTTGTGCATTTGTTTTTCTTCATATTCTGTGATTGCCTCTATGAAAATATGTTTGTGTTTACATTGCAGACGTCAGTGTTCAGGTCTGGCTTGCACACACTGCCCCCTACTGGCTAACTGTTCCTTTCACTGCCCATGTCATTTTAGCTGTTGAATAACTTGAATGTCAAATGTTGAACATCTTTAATAAATCTTCAAACTGAACTTGCACAAACCGTATAACGTCATGCTGCTGCAGCCCGTTTGGCAGATTCACCGTGACGGGTGTGCTGTGACTTTAGGAAGCCTTCTTACGCACAAACCTGCACTCCCCTTCTACTTACATTACACGTTTGATACTCCTGCATGAGTGGCGTAGTCTATCTTTAGTGCTGCCCACGGAGAGATGTTACCTAACTCTGCCCAGTCCTTACATTTTCTCAGACCTGAGCCCCATAAGATCTGATCAGCTACATCAGAAACAGCCTCGTTTAACAGCCGATTGGTGCCAAACCGTGCAGGCGTGGCACGGTTTATCGTCATGCAATGTGATGTTATTTATTTTCTTAAGTGTTCCTGTGCAGAGTGGTGTAGTCCCACAGTCCCACTCACACAGCAGAATTACACTCTGACCAGTGGACACGACTGCTCGTCTTGCGTGTGTCTTTCACCTGTTTGTGCAGCTGCTGCTATTTTCTGGTCCATTTTTAGCATAAACCATCCAGTCTTGTTTAAATGAAGCCATGCTGCAGTTGCTGCCAGATACGATAAGTTGTTCCACTCACTTCGATGCAGCAAAAGTTGCATGTCTGATCTTTGAAAAATGAATAATTTAGTTTAAATTAAGTTGGAGAAATCTTGCCTGCTTGTTCCCCTACTGCTCCCACATCCTTTGGCTGATTTCCACCAAAGTTGGCATGTGGATGAAGGTTGACTGTTGGAGAAGTGTCGTGACACGGACCCACAACAGGGGCGTTAATGAAGGGACAATGGAATAGCCAAAAAGTAACAATTTAATGTTGTGAAGATGCACAACGTAATACAGATACAAATATGCGTTATATCAATCCGACAAAAGGTGACGTGTGGCAGGCTCGAAGATAGGAGATGTCCAGTGCGAGAAGAGCCGGATCCCACACAGCCCCCACCACCAACGGACCTGAAGAACACCGGAGCCACCAAGTCCTGCGCCCCAGGTGGCCACTGTCTTCAGCAGTCAGACCCAGTACTGCTGGCAAAAAACAGAAACAGTTCTGGATGAGTGTGAGCTCGCACACTCAGTAATCCCACAGTCTGTGTTCAGTAAGGAGGGAGAACCTCCACCTCCAATCACACACTCGTGCAGCTCCTGTCTAACCACTTATCTGGTTGGGGTGTGAAGCGAAGCCGTCGCTGATCACACCAAACGCCAATCCCACAGATAAGGCAACACCCACAGGAAAACGGCTGCAAAGAAGTTCAGACTATTAGTCAGTGTTAAGTACAGCAGAGAATATTACCTGTATGGTAGAAGATTTCTCGGCGAGGAGGTGGAGTTGCAGTCCGGTCTTTGTAGTGGTGGTGATGGGTGACAGCTGGTGTTGATAGGTGACAGCTGTCACCTCCAGTGGCTCCGACGCCCTCTCGTGCTTGGAGCCCGCACTCCAAGCAGGGCGCCATCTGGTGGTGGTGGGCCAGCAGTACCTCCTCTTCAGCGCCCCACACAACAGTTGACCACAGAATTGCCAATAAAGGTTTCACTTTTGGTCAGGCCAAGGTCAACAGGGTCAAATGTCAATTTTTTTTTTTGCCTCCACTCTGATGTCTACCAAACATGGTATATATATAAGAGTGAGTTCTGAAATTGCCCAGGCTACATCAAATTTACCAAAGGTCAACCATCGGGGTCAAGGTAATTGGGGGTAAAGGTCAACATTTACACCCCCCCCCCTCAAAAAACCCCTGCAGTTACTCTTACATTCTTACTTCTATTTCACTGCATACAGTATAAAGTGGAGTCTGACCAATATATCACTTTGCAGATAATACTGGGATTATTTTGCCAATGTGAATACTTTTACTGAATAAACAATGCAGAAAAACACTTTCTGTGTTGGAAGTGGTGTTATTACATAGCCTGTTTAGCAGAGGGCATACCAGTAGTTGATTACATTGCTGTCAAGCATGGCTGGAACCCCATCATCCCTTGGTCATATTCGTTACAAGAGACAGAGGGAATGCAACCAGCTGCCATTCATTTTCAAGCAGAGATATTTTACAGTGACAAGAGGCACTCATGATGTCGCGAGCTGGGCATGGCCAAAATAGACAAGAAAACTGTTTTATGCAAATGCAGAGCAATGCAACACAGCAGCTGCCAATCAGAGTTGATTATATTGGACATTATATAATAAAGTTCATGTTTAAACTATAAAACATAAAGCCTCAATTACATTTCCTTGCCATAAGGGTTTGATAACAAAATGTCATTGCCCCATCCCAAAAAAGTTGGGATGGGGCAGTTTAGGGCTACTAATGAACAATAAATATATAATAATAAATAAATAATGTTATTTCAAACAAATGACATCAATAGGTGATTGTAACGTGACCGTAGGACCTTTGTGGCTGGGACGGTGGTGGGATCGAACCCCGGACGGCTTGCTCTAAAGACCATTCCTCTACCAGGTCAGCCAAAGGGAAATTCCCTGTTAGTCAAGCTAGCTGGAACATCTTTTCAATCAGGACCCAGGACCTTCATCCTGCTACACCATTTTTGACTTCGTCCCAAAGTCACAGGTGCATTTAAGCATGTTCTGTGACTACCCAGGGACACGGACACATCGACCGTGTACCTCGGGGCACCCTGTGGGGAGTACGGGGTCCGGGGTCCTTTGCTAAGGGCTATCCGGTCCCTGTACGACCGCAGCAGGAGCTTGGTTCACATTGCCGGTAGTAAGTAAAACCTGTTTCCAGTGCACGTTGGCCTCCCCAGGGCTGCCCTTTGTCACCGGTTCTGTTCATTATTTTTATGGACAGAATTTCTAGGCGCAGCCAGGGTGTAGAGGGGGTCTGGTTTGGGAACCACAGAATCTCATCTCTGCTGTTTGCGGACGATGTGGTTCTGTTGGCTTCGTCAAATCAGGACCTTCAGCATGCACTGGGGCGGTTTGCAGCCGAGTGTGAGGCGTCCGGGATGAAGATCAGCACCTCCAAATCCGAGGCCATGGTTCTCGACTGGAAAAAGGTGCTTTGCCCTCTTCAGGTCGGTGGAGTGTCCTTGCCTCAAGTGGAGGAGTTTAAGTATCTCGGGGTCTTGTTCACGAGTGAGGGACGGATGGAGCGTGAGCTTGATAGACGGATCGGTGCAGCGTCTGCAGTAATGCGGTCGCTGTATCGGACCGTCGTGGTGAAGAGACAGCTGAGTAGGGGGGCAAAGCTCTCGATTTACCAATCGATCTACGTTCCGATCCTCACCTATGGTCATGAGATTTGGCTCATGACCGAAAGAACGAGATCGCGGGTACAAGCGGCCGAAATGAGTTTCCTCCGCAGGGTGGCTGGGCGCTCCTTTAGAGATAGGGTGAGGAGCTCGGTCACTCGGGAGGAGCTCGGAGTCGAGCCGCTGCTCCTCCACGTCGAAAGGAGTCAGTTGAGGTGGCTTGGGCATCTTTTCTGGATGCCCCCTGGACGCCTCACTGGAGAGGTGTTCCGGGCATGTCCCATTGGGAGGAGGCCCCGGGGAAGACCCAGGACACGCTGGAAGGATTACATCTCTCGGCTGGCTTGGGAACACCTTGGGGTTCCCCCGGAGGAGCTGGCGGAGGTGTGTGGATCGGGAGGTCTGGACGGCTTTGCTTGAGCTGCTGCCCCCGTGACCTGACTCTGGATAAAGTGGAAGAAAATGGATGGATGGATGGATGGATGTGACTACCCACATCCTGCCGACAATGCCAATTCTGACCGTAAGACCTTTGTGGCCGGGACAGCGGTGGGATCAAACCCGGGACGGCTTGCACTAAAGACCATTCCTCTACCAGGTCAGCCAAAGGGGAACTCCCAGTTAACCAAGCTAGCTGGAACATCTTTTCAATCAGGACCCAGGACCTCCATCCTGCTACAGTAATCATGATTTGGTGCAAAACATTGTCCATAGAAAGCTGAGGCATTGAACATTTGCAGAGAATCTCTAATTTGCCAACAAATGCATGGGAAAATTATTGGAATATTTACAAACAATGTTCCTCAAATAATGGTTGTCAGGGATTTGTGTATTTCTCCCTATAAAGTGCGTAATATCATTTAATGATTTCAGGACTCTGGAAGAATTTCAGTGCATAAAGGGTGAGCTGAGCAGGATTAAGGTGAACACCATGATCTCTGATCCCTCAAATGGCATTGCATCAAGAACCACTATTCATCAATAGTTGACATAATCACATACGCAAAGGATTACTTTGGGAAACCTTTGTCAAGCACTATAACATGGAATTATATTTACAAGTGCCTAAAACCTTGATGTGCAAAAAGAAGCCTTATGTTCACCTTGCCCAGAAACATAGTCAATTGCTGTGGGCTCAAAGGCATCTAGGTCGGGTCATCACACAGTGGAAACATGCATTGTAGTCAGATGAATTAATATTCAATGAAAATGATGAGAAACCCATGCTGTTGCACACCATAAGATGTACTTTCAGGATGAATGTAACAAGACAACACCTGACACACTTCACTGCTCGAACACTTCAATGCTAAAATGTCCATTAAGTGTATTGGGAAAGAATAGCAAAGCAGTAAATGGTTTAACATCTCAACTTCACTCACTCACACTTACTCATCTTCAGCCCTGGACAGGATGCCAGTCTGTCATATCTCAACTTTTATTTATTTATTATGTCTGCCAAGGACGTAACAACATCATTGGCATTTTTTTTGTCTGTCTGTTAGCAGGATTACGTCAAAACTACTGCACAGATTTTGACAAAGTTTTCACCACAGATAAATATTAGGCCATGGAAAACTCCAAAAAATTTGGAGGTGATCCAGATCCAGATTCTGGATCAAGATTTCACTTTATATAGGCTTTGAAGGATAACGTCAAAACTACTTCACGGATTCTTATCAAATTTGCACCAAAGATAAAGTGGTATGTAAAAGTTTAGGCAGCCCTTATGATTTCCATGATTTTCTTTTATAAATCATTGGTTGTTTGGCTCAGCAGTTAAAAAATCATATAGCAGACAAACACAGCAATATTTGAGAAGTGAAATAAAGTTTATAGGATTTACAGAAATGTGCATAATTCTTTAAACAAAATTAGGCAGGTGCATAAATTTGGGCACCCCAAAAGAAAAAAAATACATCGATATTTAGTAGATCGTCCTTTTGCAGAAATAACACCCTGTAAACACTTCCTATAGCTTCCAATGAGAGTCTGGATTCTGGTTGAAGGTATTTTGGACCATTCTTCTTTATAAAACATTTCCAGGTCAGTCAGGTTTGTTGGTTTCCGAGCATGGACAGCCTGCTTAAAATCACACCACAGATTTTCAATAATATTCAGGTCTGGGGACTGAGATGGCCATTCCAGAACATTGTACTTGTTCCTCTGCATGAATGCCTTAGCAGATTTTGAGCAGTGTTTAGGGTTATTGTCTTGTTGAAAGATCCAGCCCTGGCACAACTTCAACTTTGTCCCTGTTTCTTGAACAGTGTTATCAACAATCTGCTGATATTGACTGTAATCCATGTGACCCTCAACTTTAACAAGATTCCCAGTACCTGCACTGGCCACACAGCCCCACAGCATGATGGAACCACCTCCAAATTTTACTGTAGGTAAAAGTTTTTTCTTGGAATGCTGTGTTCTTTTTGAGCCATGCATACCACCCCTTGTTATGTCCAAATAACTCAATTTTAGTTTCATCAGTCCACAGCACCCTATTCCAAAATGAAGCTGGCTTGTCCAAATGTGCTTTAGCATACCTCAAGCGACTCTGTTTGTGGTGTGTATGCAGAAACGGCGTCCTCTGCATTACAGTATCTCCTTGTGCAAAGTGCACTGTATAGTTGAACAATGCACAGAGACACTATCTGCAGCAAGATCACGTTGTAGTCTTTGGAGCAGGTCTGTGGGTTGACTATGACTGTTCTCACCATCCTTCGCTTCAGCTTATCTGAGATTTTTCTTGGCCTGCCACTTCAGGTCTTAACTAGTGCTGTGCCTGTGGTCTTCCATTTCCTCACTGTGTTCCTCACAGTGGAAACTGACAGCTGAAATCTCTGAGATAGCTTTTTCTATCCTTCCCCTAAACCATGATGTTGAACAGTCTTTGTTTTCAGGTCATTTGAGAGTTATTTAGAGGTTCCCATGTTGCCACTCATTAGAAGAGCTGCAAAGAGGAGAAACATTTGCAAATGGCCACCTTAAATACGTTTTCTCATGATTGGATTCACCTGTGCGAGGTCAAGGGTCAGTAAGCTTACCAAACCAATTTTGTGTTCCAATAATTAGTGCTAATTTTATTCAAATCAATAAAATGACAAGGGTAACCAAATTTATGCACCTGCCTAATTTTGTTTAAATAATTATTGCACACTTTCTGTAAATACTAGGAACTTAATTTCACTTCTCAAATCAGTGTGTTCGTCTGCTATATGATATATTTAACTGAAATTTGTGATCCAGACAACCAAAGATTTATAAAGGAAAATCATGGAAATCATCAGGGGTGCCCAAACTTTTACATACCACTGTAGATATTAGGGCACGGATCTGGCTCACCTCCAAGATTCAGTGGAGTGAGTTTGACATTTCAATGGCAGCCAAAATTAAAGGTCATGCGACCAACAGAAGAGAACATATGACTTTATATTAGTGTTTCATAGTAACAATGGGTATATCTTTACCCAGCTGCAAAGAACTGTCATTCAAATATTCCTGGGCCAAAATATTTGACTTGTGATCATTTGTTACGTCCGCCAAGGATGTAATAAATCATTGGCGTTTATTTATTAGGGTATGGAAGACTCCACTGAATTTTGGAGGTTATCCGGATCTGGATTCTGGATCAAGATTTCACTTTATATAGGCTTTGAAGGATTATGTCAAAACTACTTCAAGGATTCTCACCAAATTTGCACCACAGATAGATATTACGAGCAAGTGCCACGCAGCAGTGCAAAGCTCACTCATGGTACAGGGAGTCCCAAACAGGTAGTGCCAAATTTTGAGTCCACAGTGAAACAGGAATTGTCAAATGTCAAAAACTTCCTGGATTGACAGACAAGGTCCCATGGAAACAGGAAGTGTCAAATTTTGAGTCCACAGTGAAACAGGACATGGTAAATGTTGAACACTTCCTGGCATGGGTGGAGCTAGAGCGGAGGCCAGGGTTGCGCTTGACTCCCCTAAAATCTGATTGGACACAGATGATTGACATGTCACGGCACCGCACATCTGGTTGAAAACAGCTGCATTTTGAAAATCAGTAAGTCACATCAGTAGATGATGCTGTGTACCACAAAAGTTGTAATCCACCTTATTAGAAGCCGAAAAATGTTTGCCTCAGATTTGAACTGAACACGTCATTTGAACCATGGACTACTGGCCAGAAATGAGGTCCAGGTTGTAAAAAGCAGCATTTCTCCATTAATTCGAGTTGCCTTATACTGATATGCATGTGACCAGTCATTTTTACACGAGCAGGCAGCTGTATCACTTCCTGTTCCGGAGCACAGCGGTGTTTTGCTGTATCTGTTAAATCTGCGCAGTTAGATTGATCTAGTTACCTAGATAACGATTTGCTTCACAGTGTAATCTTCACGTGCCTTAACTAAAGCACTCCCTCTGCTGAATCACCTCTAAATTATTAACACATTATTCACTTTGTGTGTTTTTAGGAATACGCTAGCTTAGCGCAGCTACTAGCTCTTAGACGGTTTAGCATGGCGGCTTCTCCTGTCTCTCCCGCACTTTTCTGCTCTGGGTGTGAAATGTTTAGTTATTCCTCGCCTCCTTTAGCAGTAATGGTACTTGTAATAAGTGTAGCTTATTCGTAGCTTTGGAGGCCAGGCTGGGCGAATTGGAGACTCGGCTCCGCACCGTGGAAAATTCTACAGCTAGCCAGGCCCCTGTAGTCGGTGCGGACCAAGGTAGCTTAGCCGCCGTTAGTTTCCCTCTGGCAGATCCCGAGCAGCCCGGGAAAGCAGGCCGACTGGGTGACTGTGAGGAGGAAGCGTAGCCCTAAACAGAAGCCCCGTGTACACCGCCAACCCGTTCACATTTCTAACCGTTTTTTCCCCACTCGACGACACACCCACCGAGGATCAAACTCTGGTTATTGGCGACTGTGTTTTGAGAATGTGAAGTTAGCGACACCAGCAACCAGAGTCAATTGTCTTCCGGGGGCCAGAGCAGGCGACATTGAAGGAAATTTGAAACTGCTGGCTAAGGCTAAGCGTAAATTTGGTAAGATTGTAATTCACGTCGGCAGTAATGACACTCGGTTACGCCAATCCGAGGTCACTAAAATTAACATTGAATCGGTGTGTAACTTTGCAAAAACAATGTCGGACTCTGTAGTTTTCTCTGGCCCCTCCCCAATCGGACCAGGAGTGACATGTTTAGCCGCATGTTCTCCTTGAATTGCTGGCTGTCTGAGTGGTGTCCAAAAAATGAGGTGGGCTTCAGAGATAATTGACAAAGCTTCTGGGGAAAACCTGGTCTTGCTAGGAGAGACGGCATCCATCCCACTTTGGATGGAGCAGCTCTCATTTCTAGAAATCTGGCCAATTTTCTTAAATCCTCCAAACCGTGACTATCCAGGGTTGGAACCAGGAAGCAGAGTTGTAGTCTTACACACCTCTCTGCAGCTTCTCTCACCCTGCCATCCCCTCATTACCCCATCCCCGTAGAGACGGTGCCTGCTCCCAGACCACCAATAACCAGCAAAAATCTATTTAAGCAAAAATTCAAAAAGAAAAAATAATATAGCACCTTCAACTGCACCACAGACTAAAATAGTTAAATGTGGTCTATTAAACATTAGGTCTCTCTCTAAGTCCCTGTTAGTAAATGATATAATAATTGATCAACATATTGATTCTGCCTTACAGAAACCTGGTTACAGCAGGATGAATATGTTAGTTTAAATGAGTCAACACCCCCGAGTCATACTAACAGCCAGAACGCTCGTAGCACGGGCCGAGGCGGAGGATTAGCAGCAATCTTCCATTCCAGCTTATTAATTAATCAAAAACCCAGACAGAGCTTTAATTCATTTGAAAGCTTGACTCTTGTCTTGTCCATCCAAATTGGAAGTCCCAAAAACCAGTTTTATTTGTTGTTATCTATCGTCCTCCTGGTCGTTACTGTGAGTTTCTCTGTGAATTTTCAGACCTTTTGTCTGACTTAGTGCTTAGCTCAGATAAGATAATTATAGTGGGCGATTTTAACATCCACACAGATGCTGAGAATGACAGCCTCAACACTGCATTTAATCTATTATTAGACTCAATTGGCTTTGCTCAAAATGTAAATGAGTCCACCCACCACTTTAATCATCTTAGATCTTGTTCTGACTTATGGTATGGAAATTGAAGACTTAACAGTATTCCCTGAAAACTCCCTTCTGTCTGATCATTTCTTAATAACATTTACATTTACTCTGATGGACTACCCAGCAGTGGGGAATAAGTTTCATTACACTAGAAGTCTTTCAGAAAGCGCTGTAACTAGGTTTAAGGATATGATTCCTTCTTTATGTTCTCTAATACCATATACCAACACAGTGCAGAGTAGCTACCTAAACTCTGTAAGTGAGATAGAGTATCTCGTGAAATAGTTTTACATCCTCATTGAAGACAACTTTGGATGCTGTAGCTCCTCTGAAAAAGAGAGCTTTAAATCAGAAGTGCCTGACTCCGTGGTATAACTCACAAACTTGCAGCTTAAAGCAGATAACCCATAAGTTGGAGAGGAAATGGCGTCTCACTAATTTAGAAGATCTTCACTTAGCCTGGAAAAATAGTCTGTTGCTCTATAAAAAAGCCCTCTGTAAAGCTAGGACATCTTACACTCATCACTAATTGAAGAAAATAAGAACAACCCCAGGTTTCTTTTCAGCACTGTAGCCAGGCTGACAAAAAGTCAGAGCTCTATTGAGCTGAGTATTCCTTTAACTTTAACTAGTAATGACTTAATGACTTTCTTTGCTAATACAATTTTAACTATTAGAGAAAAAATTACTCAACCATCCCAAAGATGTATCGTTATCTTTGGCTGCTTTCAGTGATGCCGGTATTTGGTTAGACTCTTTCTCTCAGATTGTTCTGTCTGAGTTATTTTCATTAGTTACTTCATCCAAACCATCAACATGTCTATTAGACCCCATTCCTACCAGGCTGCTCAAGGAAGCCCTACCATTATTTAATGCTTCGATCTTAAATATGATCAATCTATCTTTATTAGTTGGCTATGTACCACAGGCTTTTAAGGTGGCAGTAATTAAACCATTACTTAAAAAGCCATCACTTGACCCAGCTATCTTAGCTAATTATAGGCCAATCTCCAACCTTCCTTTTCTCTCAAAAATTCTTGAAAGGGTAGTTGTAAAACAGCTAACTGATCATCTGCAGAGGAATGGTCTATTTGAAGAGTTTCAGTCAGGTTTTAGAATTCATCATAGTACAGAAACAGCATTAGTGAAGGTTACAAATGATCTTCTTATGGCCTCAGACAGTGGACTCATCTCTGTGCTTGTTCTGTTAGACCTCAGTGCTGCTTTTGATACTGCTGACCATAAAATTTATTACAGAGATTAGAGCATGCCATAGGTATTAAAGGCACTGGTGGTTTGAATCATATTTATCTAATAGATTACAATTTGTTCATGTAAATGGGGAATCTTCTTCACAGACTAAGGTTAATTATGGAGTTCCACAAGGTTCTGTGCTAGGACCAGTTTTATTCACTTTATACATGCTTCCCTTAGGCAGTATTATTAGACGGCATTGCTTAAATTTTCATTGTTACGCAGATGATACCCAGCTTTATCTATCCATGAAGCCAGAGGACACACACCAATTAGCTAAACTGCAGGATTGTCTTACAGACATAAAGACATGGATGACCTCTAATTTCCTGCTTTTAAACTCAGATAAAACTAAAGCTATTGTACTTGGCCCCACAAATCTTAGAAACATGGTGTCTAACCCTATCCTTACTCTGGATGGCATTACCCTGACCTCTAGTAATACTGTGAGAAATCTTGGAGTCATTTTTGATCAGGATATGTCATTCAAAGCGCATATTAAACAAATATGTAGGACTGCTTTTTTGCATTTACGCAATATCTCTAAAATTAGAAAGGTCTTGTCTCAGAGTGATGCTGAAAAGCTAATTCATGCATTTGTTTCCTCTAGGCTGGACTATTGTAATTCATTATTATCAGGTTGTCTAAAAGTTCCCTGAAAAGCCTTCAGTTAATTCAAAATGCTGGGGCTAGAGTACTAACTGGGACTAGAAGGAGCGAGCATATCTCACCCATATTGGCCTCTCTTCATTGGCTTCCTGTTAATTCTAGAATAGAATTTAAAATTCTTCTTCTTACTTATAAGGTTTTGAATAATCAGGTCCCATCTTATCTTAGGGACCTCATAATACCATATCACCCCAATAGAGCACTTCGCTCTCAGACTGCAGGCTTACTTGTAGTTCCTAGTGTTTGTAAGAGTAGAATGGGAGGCAGAGCCTGTGGAACCAGCTCCCAATTCAGATCAGGGAGACAGACTGTTGTGTGTTGGGGGGGGGGGGGGGGGTGAGGCTGGTTCTTTCTTTTCTTTGCTCTCCAGGTGGTATGCAAACTGATTATTGTCTGTGGAGAAGGTGCTGGCAGAAGAGTCCTTCACCCTCATCAACGTTATGTGCAGCACCTGTGGATGGTGCTCACGTGCAACCTTAAAGACTTTCAGCTGAAGCAGATAATGAGATGGCCTTCTGCATTTAAGCCATGTGTGATTCAAGCAGAATTGCCGGGAACTCGACCTTGTGATGATCGTTTGTGAGACGCTGAGGACCGCGCCTGGGTTTGACACATCGTGCCTGTGAAGGAAGAAGGGTGAGGGACACTGCTGTCAGCACACATCAGAGGTGATTAATTGTTTGACTAATTGTTGATAGTAACTTGGTATTTTGTTACACAGTATATTTGAATTGTGTGTTGGGAAAGTGTAGGTACACGGACCCACAACAGGGGGCGCAAATGAACGGACAATGGAGGAAGTCAAATAGCACTTTTACTGTTGTGAAATAAGCACAACAAACACAACCGATTACAACAATAGACAATAAAGTCGAATCACAAGGTGTCATGTGGGCAGGCTCGAAGATAGGAGACGTCTGTCCCAAGCAGAACCGGAACCACACGATTTCCTCCGCCACCGAACCCCGGGAATACTGGAGCCGCCAAGTCCCGAACTCCCAGGTGGCCACTGCCTCCGCTTGTCGGATCTGGTACTGCTGGTGAGGAACAGAAACAGTCAGATGTGGGTGCGCCTGCACCCAGCAACACGTATGGTGGAAAAACCACCTCCACCTCTCGTCAAGAAAACACTGTTAGTGCAGGAATGTGAGTACTTATCCAAAAGGGGTCCAATACAGTCTCTGCTGTTCTACTCACTCTCTGCGTGAAGGCAAAAAAGTATTTATGGTCAAAAGACAATATGATTGGCTGGATACGTTACCTCCTCGGTAGAGCGATATCTCGGCAAAGAAGTGGAGATGACGTCTTGCAGATATACCGCTGCGGATCAGATGATTGGTAACAGCTGTCGTAGGTGACAGCTGTCACCCGGCTGCTCCTGTGAGGTGGCAGCGCCCTCTGGTGCCTGGAGCCCGCACTCCAGGCAGGGTGCCCTCTGGTGGTGGTGGGCCAGCAGTACCTCCTCCAGGCCCACACAACATTGTGATGAGAATTGTGCAGCTCGCTTCTCACTGCCGTGGCGTGCGGACTGGTGATCCTCCACCTGTTGTGAGAAGCTGCTCATTTACATAAAGCTTAAATACAAACCTGAATGTGTTGCTGATAGTGTGTGCCTTTTGAAGGATATTGGTTGTAGCTGCTGACTTACCTCACCTTTTCTATCCTTCGCAGAGAGTCGGTTTGTCGTGTCCACCTGGGGGGTGTTTGGTGGTAAAAGTGAGTCCAGAAGCGCTGGGCTTCGATCCTTTTAGGCGCTGGAGAGCGTGCCAGCCTTCACTCCACCAGACTGATGCATCTTTTGTTCATACACGTTGTTATGCACCAGAGGGTGGAAAAATAAATTGTTTTGTTATTGGAACCGCTTTCTGGTTATTTTAGCGCTGGGTTCCGTCAGACGCAGGTCCGCTCCTCAACCCGCGTCGACACATAACAGTAGTTCCCGGCCATTCCATAATGGACCCAGCGGTAGAGGCGGTTCCATTCGCCGAAAGAGTTCAAAAACACTTGGAGGAAATATGGGAGCAATTGCAGCGTCTCGCAGGCCAAATTAGACAGGCAGACGCCCGTGTTACGGAGCTTGCAGCGCAAGCCGTTCCGCTTCCTGCTGCTTCAGTTGCGGCACCATCGATACCGGTGCAGATAACTCCGTCACCCAGAGATTCGGCGTCCGAACCGTATTTGTCATCCGGAGCCTTATGCGGGAGACGTTGAAGCCTGTGCTTCGTTTTTGATGCAATGTTCTCTGGTGACGTATCTCCAGGTGTTCTGGGACAGGCGAAATAATACAACACACAAAAAAAAAAACTTGTATGGGCTAATGTTTTGTTTCTTTGAATAGGGGTTATAATTCGTTTGGGGAGTTAGAGGCGTGTCTGGTGGTGTGACCGATAGGCGGTTAGAAGCCCGTCTGGACTCACTTGATCGTTGTTTTTTATGTGTATTTAGGTATTTTCTGTTTGGGTCTGGGGTCGTTTTGTTTTGTTGTTTTTTATTTCCCTACTTCCCTAACCCCAACCTCACTCGCCCCAAGACCGTTCGTCTTGTGGGTTGTGGGATGGTGCAGGTTGGTCACGCTGAGCGTTCTCAGAAGACCTCTGCACTAGGGGGGGTTGTTAGGGGCGTTTTTTTTGTTTGGTTAGGGCCCGGTTCCACTCCAGCCTCGTTGGGCCTTTGTACTGTTCGTCATTGGTGTTGCCGGGGTGTGGTGCAGCGGGAACATACCTCAGTCGGAGGGGTGGGCCGATCTGTTGCCGTTCGCCATTTCGGTAGTTCCACCCCTCCCGAGAGGCTGGGGTATGGTCGAGTTGGGGCACCGGACGTATTTCCGGTTTTCCGCTGCGCCTTGGGGTTGGGGCCGGGTTAGTTTTTCCTGTTCCCTTCCCCGGCTTGATGTTTTGTGCCGTTCACCAAAATTGAGCCGCCGAGGGGCTCTGGGAGGGACCTGGGGTCTTTCGGGGTGCCGGGGAGGTAACAGGGTTTAACGGTTGTTTTATTTGCCCCCGGGGTTGTTTAAGGTAGTCCTCCAGGGGTTGGATTTAATTTATTTTGTTTCCTTCCGGGTTCCACCTCCAGGATTGATGGGACGGTCCTCTGGGGGGGAATTGGCTTGTGGGGCCGACTAGCCAAGTGTGGCCGGGTCTGGGTTCCGGGGTTGTGGGGAGGGTGCCTCCTGGGGTTTGATGGTACGGTCCTCTGGGGGGCGCCGTTTGCTCCATGTGCACCTGGGGACCTTTGTGGGATTCCGGTTCTGGCTATTCCTCCTGGAACCGGCGGTAAAGGCCTTCTGGGGGGTGTTGGGCTCTGCAAGTCGTTCTGGGGGGGTTGTTTGTTATTTTTCTTTTATGCATTTATGTTTGTATTGTGTTTGTGGGGCTGTGTTGGGTTTTTGCGTTTGGGAGTTTTTCTTTTCTTCCCGGGGTTGGATGGGACGGTCCCCTGGGGAGGTTTTGGGTGGGTTTTATGTTTTTTCTTGTATGTTGGATTGTACTAGGGACTGTTTTGGGGTTTTTGTTGATGCCAGCCGGCCTTCCAGCTGCGGTGCCCTGTCCTGCTGTCTGTGGTGGACCTTGGGAGCGTTATGCTGTCTGCTTCCTGACGAGGACCCCGGAGGGAGGTGCTGTTCTCGGACCTGGTCTGTTCGGTCGCCGGGAGGCTTCCCGTTAAAGGGGGGGTACTGTTGTGTGTTGGGGGAGTGTGGCTGGACATTTTGGTGTTCTTTTCTTTTCTTTGCTCTCCAGGTGGTATGCAAACTGATTTATTGTCTGTGGAGAAGGTGCTGGCAGAAGAGTCCTTCACCCTCATCAACGTTATGTGCAGCACCTGTGGATGGTGCTCACGTGCAACCTTAAAGACTTTCAGCTGAAGCAGATAATGAGATGGCGTTCTGCATTTAAGCCATGTGTGATTCAAGCAGAATTGCCGGGAACTCGACCTTGTGATGATCGTTTGTGAGACGCTGAGGACCGCGCCTGGGTTTGACACATCGTGCCTGTGAAAGAAGAAGGGTGAGGGACACATGCTGTCAGCACACATCAGAGGTGATTAATTGTTTGACTAATTGTTGATAGTAACTTGGTATTTTGTTACGCAGTATATTTGAATTGTGATGAGAATTGTGCAGCTCGCTTCTCACTGCCGTGGCATGCGGACTGGTGATCCTCCACCTGTTGTGAGAAGCTGCTCATTTACATAAAGCTTAAATACAAACCTGAATGTGTTGCTGATAGTGTGTGCCTTTTGAAGGATATTGGTTGTAGCTGCTGACTTACCTCACCTTTTCTATCCTTCGCAGAGAGTCGGTTTGTCATGTCCACCTGGGGGGTGTTTGGCGGTAAAAGTGAGTCCAGAAGCGCCGGGCTTCGATCCTTTTAGGCGCTGGAGAGCGTGCCAGCCTTCACTCCACCAGACTGACGCATCTTTTGTTCATACACTTTGTTATGCACCAGAGGGTGGAAAAATAAATTGTTTTGTTATTGGAACCACTTTCTGGTTATTTTAGCACTGGGTTCCGTCAGACACAGGTCCGCTCCTCAACCCGCGTCGACACATAACACAGACACCCTCTCTACTTTTAAGATTAGGCTTAAAACTTTCCTTTTTGCTAAAGCTTATAGTTAGGGCTGGATCAGGTGACCCTGAACCATCCCTTAGTTATGCTGCTATAGACTTAGACTGCTGGGGGGTTCCCATGATGCACTGAGTGCTTCTTTCTCTTTTTGCTCTGTATGCACCACTCTGCATTTAATCATTAGTGATCGATCTCTGCTCCCCTCCACAGCATGTCTTTTTCCTGGTTCTCTCCGTCAGCCCCAACCAGTCCCAGCAGAAGACTGCCCCTCCCTGAGCCTGGTTCTGCTGGAGGTTTCTTCCTGTTAAAAGGGAGTTTTTCCTTCCTACTGTCGCCAAGTGCTTGGGGGTCGTTTTGACCATTGGGGTTTTTACGTAATTAATGTATGGCCTTGCCTTACAATATAAAGCGCCTTGGGGCAACTGTTTGTTGTGATTTGGCGCTATATAAATAAAAATTGATTGATTGATTGATTGTTTATTAAATAACCTCTTAACTTTGCTGTATGAAGGACTTAAATAACCTCTTAATTTTGCTCTCTGAGTGACACCAGGATGATGCATTTCACTTAAAAATACACATGCCATGGAGAGTTTCTCAATTGTACACAAAAATATTGGAACACTTGGCATTTCACACATTTTAATTTGTTTATGCCATTTCAAATATTCTTTATATTTTATGCATTTCTTGTATTTGAATTGGCATAGACAAATTAAAATGTGTGAAATACCAAGTGTTCCAATACTTTTCGAGGGCACTGTATCCTAACCTTAGGAGTGCAAAATGGGTGTGGTATTATTACTGTTTTGTTTAAGAATGATTAATTTTCACTGTTGCTGCACTTTGTGTGAAATCATAGTCATTTCACACATCATAATATATTATGACAATATTGAGATATGATAATTTGGCCATATTGTACAGCCCTACTGCCAACTAGCTGAAAATTTTGAATATTAATTTACATCTACATTTAAAAAAGTGCTTAAAGTGGCAGGGGGTTAAGAGAGCTGTAATTAGAGCCCCACCACCAGCCCATTAGCTGAAAGGTTTTAGCCATGCTAATGCTCCCCTGAAGCATTTACTCAAAAAAGTCTGACCTAAATGACATGGTGAGATGCTGAAGATCTTCACTTGTTCATGTCCATGACATATACATATTATACTCTAAAAAATGAACAGCTGTCTCAATGAGAAAACGTGACGTAGCAATTTGCACAGATTTATTTCATTTTAACTAAAGTTATTTCATTTTAACTAGAAAAGTCTTACAGCATTAATTCAGTTGAAAGTTGAAATAACTTTTAAAATTGATGCAAATTGTTACATCAGTTTTTCTCATTGAGACAGTTCCTTTTTGAGAGTACAGGGCATGGAAGACCCCACGGAATTTTGGAGGTGATCCGGATCCGGTGATCCAGATCTGGATTGCTCTTGTGTTATTTATTTATTATTTATTATTAGATATGCTGCAGGCCTGAAATGTTAACAAAATATAATATGAACATATTACAAATAAAATGAATTTGACCAGAACAAAAACATGAAATATCCTGGGTTCAAACCTTCTGCAATGAAATAGAAGTCAAAGTAAATGTAGGACTTATCACAACATTCTATTTTTTTCTGATTTGGGGTTTTAATGCTCAATCCAGCTTTTTTTCTCAATTTGATTAAAAAAAAAACAGTCTTTGAGTGTCTCTGCTAACAAACAGGGATGAGCTGAATATAACCATCTGAATAGCTCCAGTATTACCTTCGGCTTGAGCTGAGGTCGAGAGAGCTTTGACAGCATTGTCTGTCAGGCAGCCACATGACACTTTTGGAGCTGAATCATGGTGGCATATCTCCAGCCAGTTGCTTCTTTCAGTCTGTGACGGCAGCTGCTTGAGCCGAGGCTTGTGCTTTGACTGGACTCAGTCAGATTCCGGTGTTGATGAAGTAGCCGGGGGGGGCTATATTTAGAGAGGGATGGGATTAAATTGCAGGGTCTTCAGAAGGGGAACCTTTTCTCCGCTTTGCCCTTTCCAGCCAGGACCGAGCGCCAACAGGACCTGCGGCCACTTTCTCCTTCCTTTTTCCACGCATTCCCTTCTTGACAGTTTTCCCTCCTGATTCGCCATGGACACCAGCACCATCAAGGAGGAGCTGCGCCTGTTTCAGAGCACCCTGCTCCAGGACTGAGGACGGGCTGAAGAACTTCTGAACGAGAATAAGTTTGTCGACTGCACCCTCAAGGTAGGCGACCGCAGCTTCCCTTGCCATCGGCTGATCATGGCTGCCTGCAGCCCTTACTTCAGGGAGATCTTCTTCACAGAAGATGGGAAGGAGGCAGAGAACACCAAGGAGGTCGTCTTGGAGGATGTTAACCCTTCCATCCTGGACATGGTCATCCAATATTTGTACTCGGCTGAGATTGACCTCACTGATGACAACATACAGGATATAATTGCTGTAGCTAATCGGTTTCAGATCCCTTCTGTCTTCACCGTCTGTGTCAACTACCTGCAAAAGAAAATTTCCCTGAGCAACTGTATGGCCATTTTCAGGATGGGCCTGGTGCTCGGCTGTCCTAGGCTCGCTGTGGCTGCGCGCAATTACATCGCCGATCGCTTTGAGCTCCTCTACAAGGATGATGAGTTCCTCAAGCTTGCACCCCATGAACTGTTTGCCATCATTGGTGGAGACTCTCTGAATGTGGAGAAAGAGGAGCTGGTGTTCGAAGGGGTCATGGCCTGGGTCCGTCATGACAAGGAGAAGCGCATCAAAGTGCTGGGAGATGCATTCGACTGCGTACGCTTCCGCCTGCTGCCAGAAAAGTACTTCCATGATAAAGTGGAGACCGATGACATCATCAAGGCCAACCCAGAGCTCCAGAAAAAGATGCAGGTCATCAAGAATGCTTTCAAGGGGAAACTACCCGAGAAACCCAAGAAGCAGGAGGGGGCAGAGAATGAAGACTGCGAGGAGGAGAACAGCCCCTTCCCCGGCTTCCTGAACGATAACCGCAGGCATGGCATGTACACTCGAGACTTCATCCTGATGATCAACGACACGGCGGCAGTGGCATATGATGTCAACGAGAACGAGTGCTTCCTGGCGGCCATGTCGGAGCAGCTGCCACGAAACCATGTCAGCTTGGCATCACAGAAAAACCAGCTCTACGTCATTGGAGGACTGTTTGTGGATGAGGAGAACAAGGAGATGCCCCTGCAGTGCTACGTCTATTTGGTAAGCTCAACGAGATGGCTGTCACAAAACTCATGGAAAATGATTGGTCCGTAACCAGGAATTCATTTAAGGGAGTCCAACTGTCTGTTCGATGTTGCCATCAATGTTTCAAGCTTTCTCAAACAATAGTTCTTTTTTTTTTTTAAGCAATGAGTCTTTCACGTGTTAAACTGATATTTGAGGGAAATGTAGCATTTTGTGTGTTTCAATGTGGAGAATCTTCCTGAAGGAATCACTTCAGGAATCAGTTTTCAAATGTTTCAACACAGTAAATCATTTTCTGATGCAATTGCTTGATTTAATATTTTGAAACTTTTAAAATAATCATTTTCTGAAGAAATAATATTTAATATTTGTTGATTGTTTTGAAACAGCAAATCATTCTCTGAACCTTGTATACTCATTGGTGGACTGGTGGAAGAGATGGTAGAGGAGAGGGGGGTGGGGAGCAGGACAGTTACTCAACCAGTCAATGGAAATTAATGGAAATTCAAACAATTCTCCTCTGAAATGCGTCCAGGTTTGGAGAACTTTTTACGGAATTTTACATAAATGTAAAATTATTTATAATGGAAAAAAGTGACAGATGCTAATTCACTGTATTGTCCAGTTCACAATATTTAAAAAAAAAAATAGGTTCAAGTGATTATAAAAAGGTATGTACAGTGTAATTGTTTCATTTAGTTTTAAGCATTTCAGAACAGAACAGTTTTCTTCATTTAACAGTTTTTGAATGTTTCATAAAAAAGAGAATTATTTTCTGAAGCAATTGGTTCACTTTTCAATATGAGACTTTTAAAACAGAATCACTTTATGAAGAAATCACTTAATTTTGTGTTTCAAGCCTTTAAAAATAAAAAATCATATGAATGACTTAATTTGTTTTTCCATATGAAATTTTTCTTGAAGCAATTATATAGGTTGTTTTTAAAGTTTCATGGAATCCTTTTTCTGAAGCAATTAATTCATTTATCATTTTGAGATTTTCAAAATGGATCAGTTTATGAAGTAATTGATTCATTTAGTGTTTTGAGCATATCAAAACTGAATAAGTATTTAATTTAGTAGTTTCATGTTTTGTGAAAGACAACCATTTTCTGAAGCTATTGGCTCATTTAGCATTTTGACAATTTCCAAATATAATCAGTTTATGAAGCAATTGCTTCATTTAGCATCGTGAGCATTTAAAATGGAATCATTTCTGAAGCAACTATATTTCATCAAAGACAATAATTTTCTGAAGCAAGTGGTTCATTAATCATTTTAAGACTTTTAAAACAGAATCAGTTTTAAGATGTAATTGTCTCATTTTGTGTTATGCATAATTTCTAAATAGAATAATTTAAGAAATTGGCTCAGTTATCATTTTGAAAGTTTCAAGTCATGTTTCAAGCATTATGAAACTAGAATAATGTGTTATTATTATTAGATTTCATGTAAACAAGACTCCTGACACTGTCTGCAAATCATTCATGGACATTATAGATATACTAGCGCGTTGTCCATGGGGAGCCACGGTAGCTGACGTTTTTCAAGGGTGGTAATAAATTCCACCAAGTTTCTATAATGAGTTGGAATGGCATGCGAGTCCTGAATGTTTTTAGGACCTTAGACCTCAACAGTTTTTAGAGGAACAACTCAACCCTTTTATTTGGATGGGCAGCAGATTGGTGGTGATGGGCAGCAATGTGGCAGTGATAGCTAATCCTTTTATGGGTGGTGATGAGAAGCAAGGAACTTTGTATGCTAGGCTTCTTCAGGGTCCCATTGATGATTCTGCTCTCAAACCAGCTGGGATGCATCCCAAGAAGGGCTCCAACAGTGGGTGTCCCTGGTGGTGTTAAGTGGACTAGTGCACCTAAGATCTGTGGTATGAGTCGGAGTGAGGCTCTTCAAGCAGGATCTAACCACATTTACGTGGAGCTCATTAATGTCAACAGTCAGACTAGATGATATTACGAACTATGTGCAGACTGTAGGTGAAGGTAACGTCACAATTTCACAACCATCCATGTGGAGGACAAGACATTGGATGGGTGGGACACCAAGTGCTATGTGGTGACCACTGGGATCGAACATTTGAAGGCTGTGACGTCACCAGAGTTCTGGCCTGCTGGTATTTTCGTCAAGTGATGGTTCTCTGCCAGGAAGAATCAGACTTAGAATCAATAATAGACTGATGTTCTGGCAATAGAGTTTAACTGTATTTTAATAATGGATTTTAACTTAAAAGTCTTATCATATAACAGTGCTGGTGTGGCCCGCGAAAAGATAGACTTCATTAGAGACCTGATGTTATGTTTATACAGGAATCTTGGTTAATTGATTCCAGACTGAATGTTCTTAAGGGGAGGAGCCCTGAGCATCTGGATAGCAGTATTGCAGCTGATCATGATGGTGAAATTTTAGTTGGTTGACCTAAAGGTGGCTTAGCTATTAGGCCTGTTCAAAATGTCAAATGTTACAAAATCTTTTGGGCCACATGTTGTTCTTGTTCCACTAATTAAATAAAAGATCTGTGCCAAATTTTATTGTAATCGGACATTGTTTATGGGGTCCCCACAAAGCAAGAATTCTCCCCAAACAAGTAATGTAATAATTCAGTAATTCCAGTAATGTTCTCCTCTGGGTGACCAATCAACGACCACTTTTTGCGATTAGAAGCCATCACATGTACCTGTAAAAGAAAAATAATGGCATCAGAGTCTTCTCTGATGCCATCGCCGTAACCTGAGGACGCCGCTCTGTGTTCAGCGATCTGCTGGGCTACAAGCTCCAGTTCCTACCAGAATTTACCTTGTGAATGCCAGATCATTGGCAAACAAAAGTTTTATTCTCAGGGACTTATTCCATACACGTGATCTGGATTTCCTTTGCGTTATGGAGACATGGATGAAAGCCGGTGAGTACAGCCCTGTCGTGGAACTTTTACCGGCCGATTGCTCCTTTTTTAACTCTCCACGGACACTGGGCCGGGGTGGAGGAACGTTGACTGTTTTTAAAAGTTCTTTTACCTGCAAATAGTGTCCTGCTTCCTTCTCCAGTTTTGAACTGACTGTTTTTGAGGTTGGTCGCAAAGACCCGGTGCTCTGCGCCGTCATCTACCGGCCTCCACAATACAACAAGGAGTTTATAAATGAGTTTTCAAACTTCCTTGCAGGACTGTTGCCCAACTATGATCGTCTTCTTCTTGTTGGCGATTTTAATATCCATGTCTGCTGCCCTGACAAGCCCACGGTGGAGGATTTTTTTTAAACTTAGTGGGTTCTTTTAATTTGAAGCAGTGAGTGTCTGGCCCCACACACCAACATGGACATACATTAGACTTGTTTTTTTTTTCCCATGGTCTGCTTGTGTCAAACTAGAAATCGGTGACTTTGTTTTTCTGATCATGCACCAGTCCTTTTTTAGTGTTGAACTCTCTTGTGTACCTGAGAAATGCTTGCGCATCTGTCAGACTCTGTCGGGCTTTTAACCCCCCTCACTGCCAAACGTTTTTCTGCTGTCTTCTCTGCTGCTTCTGGGCTCCCCGTTTCACCCGCGGCTGATACGGAGGAGCTGTGCTGTCGGTTTAACTCCTCCTGCCTTTCTATAATGGACTCTGTGGCTCCTCTAAAATCCAGGCGGTCTAAGTCTAGATCTGAACCCTGGCTTAATGAGAGACCCCGTGCTGCCACACGGGAATGTCGCAGAGCTGAACGCAGGTGGAAGAAGGACAACCTGTGGGTTTCATTTCTATTTTAAAGAACCGTTGGGGCCACTATCAAAAACACTGTCAAAGAGTCCAAAAGAGAGTATTTGTCACACATTGTAACGGAAAATTACAAGAACCCCCGTGTATTGTTCAGAACAATTGACTCTGTCCTGAATGTACCACGGCCTGTATGTCTGGAAACATCCACTGACTTATGTAACAGTTTTCTACTTTTTTTTTTATTGACAAGGTTGCTTCTGCAAGAGCTCCTCATTTCTCCACCCACCTTTGACCCCTCTGCCTTTGCTCCCTGCCCTGCGTTTTTTAACAGATTTGAACCTGCGACTCTGTCACAGTTAGAGGATGTGGTGGCTCATTTGAAACCATTGGGTTCCCCTTGTGATGTGGTCCCCCCCGCTTTTTTAAAGAACGTTTTCATACCTTAGGGCAGTCTGCCTCTGACCATTATAAACAGCAGCCTATCCTCCGGTGTTGTCCCTGTTAGTTTTAAAAACGCAGTCGTTCGTTGCTCGTCCTTTGTTGAAGAAGCCTGACCTCGACAACACTGAACTATCAAACTTTAGGCCTATCTCCAAGTTGCCATTTGTCTCCAAGATCCTGGAGAAAAATTGTCTATGCACAACTTTGAACATGAACATAACATTTCAGAGGTTTTTCAGTCTGATTTTAAAATGTTGCATAGCACAGAAACTGCCCTTTTAAAGGTTTATAATGACATTTTAATGGCAAATGATAATGGTAACCATGTCATTCTTGTCCTGCTTGACCTGACTGCTGCTTTTGAAACAATTGACCACAACATACTAATAAATCGTTGCAGCAGCTTATGGCATCGGTGGTAGTGTCCTGGACTGGTTCAGGTCCTACTTAACTGGTAGGACTATGTGCATTGGCCTCTGGGTTTGTGAGTCCCCTCCGCCTCCACTTTTATATGGGGTCCCCACAGGGTTCAATTCTTGGACCCCTACTCTTCTCCCTGTATTTGCTTCCCCTGGGGTCCATTCTCAGAAAGCATGGCATCAGCTTCCACTGCTATGCTGATGACAGCCAGCTATATGTCCCCTAAAGAAAAATGATGCCTCTTCTCTTCAGCCCCTTTTGTCCTGTCTTGAGGATGTTAAAGCCTGGATGGCATTGAATTTTCTAATTTTAATGAAAAGAAAACAGAGGTGATTGTTTTTGGCCCTAGCAGCTCCTCTTCTTCCTCACCTGTTGATCTGGGGCCTTTGTCAGCCTTTCGAAATCTACTGTCACAAACTTGGTTTTAAGATGGACAACGATCTTAAACTGGACCACCAAATCAGTGCAGTAGTCAGATCGAGTTTCTTTCACTTAAGGGCAGCTTGCTAAGGTTAAGCCTTTTCTTGCACATCAGCACTTTGAAACAGCAGTCCATGCTTTTATTACCTCCCGGCTGGATTACTGTATTGCACTTTATTATGGAATTAGCCGGTCCTCCCTTGCTGTCTCCAGCTAGTTCAGAATGCTGCCGCCCGTCTGCTAACTGGTTCACGTAAGAGGGAGCACATTACACCTATCCTGGCCTCCGTCTACTGGCTGCCTGTGCATTTTAGAATTCATTTTAAGATTCTTTTATTTGTTTTTAAATCTTTAAATGGCCTTGCCCCGCCCTAACCTCTCTGAGCTGCTTCATTGTTAAGCCCCTGCTCGCCACCTCCGGTCAGCTGATCAGCTCCTCCTGGAGGGTGCCGAGGTGCAAGCGTATGCTCAGAGGGGACCGAGCTTTTTCTGTTGTGGCTCCAAAGATGTGGAACGAGTTACCGCTCCACATCAGGCAGGCCTCTTCACTTTCTGTTTTAAAAATAATCTTAAAACCACTTTTATGTACTGGCTTTTAACCCAGAATGAGATTCTCGATCTGTTTGGCTGTTTTTAACTGTTTTTACTTGTTTTAGTTTAATTTTTATTGGGGGGGGGGGGGGGGGGGGCTTGTTTTTTATTTGTACTTTGTGGTTTGTTACCTTTTATATGTCCCCTTGTGTACAGCACTTTGTTTCAGCTGCAGCTGATTTTTAAAGTGCTTTATAAATAAAGTTGATTTGATTTGATTGGATTCTCCCATTAGGGTGACGTTGCCTTGCCAATGGAGGGAGATGAAAATGTGTCACTCTGGGGGACCTCTAAATCTTATCTGATTGAGCTCAAATTTGGTCTGCACCTATAAACCCCAAGTGGAACAAAAACATGTGGCCCCGAAGTCTCTCAGAACTTTTGTTTTTTCACTATATAACATGAACAGCCCTAATAGCTATCCTGTGGCACAAATCTATCAGCAATTTGTTGAAAATCCTGCTACAAGTAGATCATGTGCACTAGAAATTTCATCAGGTAATCTTGTGTTATAGGGAAGAATTTCTTGATGTACTGGATTCTGTAGAGTGTTTGTACATGGATGTCATAGTAAGCACATTATTGTTGGTGGTGAGATGAATTTTGATGTATTCAAATATAATACACATGATGTGTATTATAAAGAGTGGTGTGACCGTACTGATCGTACTTATGCCCATGATTTACCAGGCTGTGAGATAAGTTACACGTATAAATCTAGTTAAAGATTGTGTCACGTGTATAGATAATTTTACTGTTAGTAAATCCAGCATGGGTTAATTTAGGGAGCAAAATGCTTGTTATGATCCTCTTAATCCATCTTATCACAGTCCAGTAATGATAAATCTTAGAGAGAGTAAATCTATCTGATGGTAACAGCATTCACAAAAGGGATGTAGATTGGTACAAGGGTACAAATTATGATTATAATAGCTGACCAGATGTGTCAGGACCAGTATTTAGACAGAATGAGTATATATGATGTTATGCACTGCAATGATGCCAGTTGTGTAAGCGAGAACCACAGAAATCAGATAGACTTTTGATGTCACGACCTCATACAGTGTTGTTGTAGTTCTGACAGAGTACTGCCTAGAGTTAAAGATGGTAGACCATGTGGACTAGGTTGGTCTACTGAGGTTAAATCATATCTTGATGATTGTATCTTTTGGCACAAGTTATGCTTAGACGCAGGCTCTCCTAGAAATGGGGTACATTGTTGTGATTTGGTGCTCACACACACACAAACACATGCTCATCTTCAACCACTTACCCCAATTAAGGGTTGCGGGGGCTGGAGCCTATCCCAGCAGTCATAGAGCGCTGGACAGGACGCCAGTCTGTCGCAGGGCCACATATAGACAAACAAACACATGCACACCCGCATATATACACACACACACACACCATCCACCTACCCTGCATGTTTTTGGATGTGGGAGGAAGCCGGAGCACCCGGAGAAACCTGACGCAAACACAGGGAGAACACGCAAACTCCACACAGAAAAGCCCCAGGCGGGAATCAAACCTATGACCTTCTCACTGTGAGGCAACAGTGCTAACCACTAATCCACCGTGCAGCCGTGATTTGGTGCTTTATAAATAAAATATATTGAACTGAAATATGTTGAAGGATTAAAATAAAGGCAGGATACTTAATAAAGTATTTTTAACATGACCCTTTAACTCCTCCATGACCCTTAACTGGAGTAAGCAGATCTAGAAAATAGATGGATGGACGGATAATTGGCCATATGACAGCATGCACGCTGATCAGTGCCCTTCTTGTTTGACTGTTTTCACATGCAGCTTGCTCAATGATTCTGGAATTTGGTGATGCATATTGCATTGTTGTCTGCAAATTTGGCTCACAGCAGCTTCATATGGGGCTATTTTGTCTCACTGAAGCCTTAGTTTGTCTTTGATCCCAATGCTTTGTTGGCGATCAGGCTACAAATAAAGCAATGAAAAGGGGCAAATATTCCAATTAATTTTTCAGTATGGACTGTAACTGTAAGATGGAATCCAGATGACATGTTTTTTTTCCCCTGATTCAGCTTCTGCAGCCAATCAATAGAACTATGTTTCCCATGTTGCCTGTCTCAGGTTTTAATAGAACAGCCACAGTAAAAAGGCCTATAATACCTGCACTTTACAGAATAATCGATATGAGTGTACCACATGACGATTCATTCTGCTCTTTAGGACCTGCAGACAGAACTAATGGCTGCTCTGATTTCTGTGTTGCATGTTGCAGTTGGACCCTCTCTCGTATGAATGGGTCGCCCTGCCTCCCATGCCGTCTCCCAGATGTCTCTTCAGCATCGGTGAGAGTGACAGCCTGCTGTTCGCCGTGGCTGGAAAAGACCTGCAAACCAACGAATCACTGGACAGCGTGATGTGCTACGATGTCACGTCAGTAGTGCCAACAGTGTTGATTTTCTTTTTCCCTTCAGATTGTTTTTCACTCAGTGTGTCACAATTTATAAAATTTCAAGAAACTTATTGCTGAAATTGCATCCTCACTGCAATTTGGTAGTTTAATAAAGAATGTGATTTTTTTTTTTGTCAAGTTGCTGTGAGATCACACCTGACTTTGAACATAAACTGTGGAGAATAATATATTTGACATTTGGAATGTTTCTACAGAATTTGTTAAAAATCTAATCTTGAGACCTTTGCACAGAGAAAATCAAACTATCGGAAATGAAACTGAAGGACAAGGATGGTAATATAATCTCAAAAGACCATCACTTGAAAATAGTGGCACAATTTTGGCATTGCATGAAAATGCATAGGCGGTACTAGGGTGGGGCTTCTGCCCCTATCGCAAGAATTTCTGTAGCCTCGCCCATAAACCTGCAGAAAAATGACATTTGCCATTAAAATTTTATGTTTTCAGAATCAGGGACCTATCTTACACCAGGTTCAAAGCAGCACAAGTGTCAGTGCTAGTTTCAAACAATTAGTCCAAGGGTTTTAGCATAAAAATGGAAATTTTGTGGAAATTTTCAGGATATGCCAAGAAAAAATGTGGGGAATCAGGCACTAAAAATCCTTGAAAATCTTCTTTGTGATTTTTTTCATATTCCAAGATGGTATCCAAGATGGCCACTAATTCTCTTATTTATTTATTTTTTTTCCAGAATTTTGCTTCTGGAAGGATTAAAAATAATTTAAGTGTCTAATTGTATTTATTAAAATCTTTATCATGACTGTGGAGAGGTTTTGAGTGTGGGAACTGTCAGAAACTAAAATGGTGGCCATATTGGAATCCAAAATGGCTGCCACAGTATTTATATTTAAGTGTCTTAGACCATGTTTTAAGGTATGCAAAATTGTATGAAGTTCAACCAGTCAACAGCTGACTGAACAATGGAGCACACCTGACAGCTGATGTGCTCTGATTATTTAGAGACAAATGGACAATGTGCACTACTTTGGTCCCTACCCAGACAGCAAATAGATCCGGGCCAGATGTAGTCCAACATCTGGTACCAATCCTGAAAACAGATCCGGTCCAGACAGTTTTTGCACCCTGGCCCAGATCCGGCACGGCTCCGCTTTACAGTTCTGGAACAGATCCGGACCAGATCTGAACTGGATCCGCAAAAGACCAACCGTTTACAGACCATATCTGGCACGGATCTGGGGCAGATGTGGACCGCATCACAGCACCATGGCAGGAACAATCAATCAATCAAGTTTATTTCTAGAGCCCTTTACAACACTCAAAGTGAGCAAAGTGCATTACAACAAAATTTAAAAACAAAACATGGTAAAAACAAATATCCAGCAGTAAAACCATTACAAAAACAATTAAATAAAATATGCATAAAAACATTTAATAACATAAAATAAAGCGCCATCATGCTACTGAGTGTTAAAAGCCAGCCTGAACAAATACGTCTTGAGCCTGGACTTAAAAAGCTCCAAGTCAGAGATGATTCTCATTTCAGGGGGCAATTTATTCCAAAGTTTGGGCAGAGCAACAGAGCCCGATCACCCCAGCGTTTAGACCTGGACCTGGGCACCTCCAGTAAAGCTGATTTACAGACCTCAAAGACCTGTTTGAGACACGAGGATGCAAAAGCTCAGTCAAATAAGGAGGGGCCAGGCCATTAAGGGTTTTAAAGACAAACATCAAAATTTTAAAATCAACCCTAAAAGAGACTGGAAGCCAGTGCAAATTAAAAAGAACTGGGGTGATGTGCTGACGTCTTGATATGTTTGTTAAAAATCGGGCTGCAGCATTTTGCACCAGCTGGAGACGACTCAGAGATGTCTGAGGAACTCCAACATAAAGGGCATTACAATAGTCAATTCTAGAGCTGATAAAAGCGTGGATAGTTTTTTCAAGGTCAGTGTGGTTTAAAAATGGTTTAACCTTAGATAAAAGACGCAACTGACAAAAACTTGTTCTTACCACGCTGTCAATTTGTTTGTCAAATCTAAAAGAATTGTCAAATACTACCCCAAGATTTCTTACTATACATTTCAAAGACGCAGACAACAAACCAGAACCTAGAAGAGCAGGGTCACCAAACAAAATGTAATCAGTTTTGTCCTCGTTCAAATGGAGAAAATTTTGCTGTAGCCACAGCTTTATATCAGCCATGCAGTCTGACAAATGTCTGATAGCGTCATTTGTATTTGAAGACATTGGCAGATAAATCTGCAGGTCATCTGCATAGCAATGAAAAGACATGTTATGTCTCTCCATAATGGAGCCCAGTGGTAACATATAAAGACAAAACAAAATGGGGCCCAAAATGGAACCCTGGGGTACTCCACAAGACAAGGTTGCAACAGAGGAGGACAAGTCACCTATCATGACAGAAAATGTTCTGTTCATTAGATAGGAACTAAACCACTTTAATGCTGTGCCACAAATGCCAACATGGTGCTTTAAACGAGACAAGAGAATCCTGTGATCAACAGTATCAAATGCTGCTGTCAAATCAAGAAGCACTAAAAGAACTGGACATTTAGCATCAAGCGACAGAGCCACATCATTGTGGACTTTGAGGAGTGCAGATTCTGTGCTGTGCCTTGTTCTGAACCCTGACTGAAATTTTTCAAGAATAAAATTACTATCTAAGAACACTTGCAACTGTTTAAAAACAGCTTTTTCAATAATTTTTGAAATAAAAGACAAATTTGACACAGGTCTAAAATGAGATAGAACAGAAGTGTCAAGGCGTGGTTTTTTAAGCAATGGTCTCACCACAGCATGTTTGAAAGCATCAGGAAAACATCCTGAACTTAAAGACATATTAATTAAAATCAAAAGGGAAGGGCCAACAGTGCTGAAAATCAAGGGGTAAGTTCCGTGGATCCAAGGAAACTGATTTGTATCTATAACACACAGATCAGTGTCCCTGGACTTATAAAACTTGATTGTCATAAAGAAACAAAACGCTTTGTAATAAGCATTTAAAAAAGCCTCAGTGACGATCACGATTACAGAGTACAGAGTTTACAACCACTAATAGATAGTTTCTACTGAGTGCAGATAAAATTGCTTATCGTTATGCCCCATGTTCCTGCCACAGTGTTGTGATGCGGTCCACATCTGCCCCAGATCCGTGCCAGATATGCTCTGTAAACGGTTGGTGTTTTGCGAATCCAGTTCAGATCTGGTCCGGATCTGTTCCAGAACTGTAAAGCGGAGCTGTGCCGGATCTGGGCCAGGGTGCAAAAACTGTCTAGACCAGATCTGTTTTCAGGATTGGTACCAGATGTTGGATTACATCCGGCCCGGATCTATTTGCTGTCTGGGTAAGGACCAGGATGCTCCACAGATGGCCAAGATAGAGCCCTCATTTTCTGGAATTCTCTGGCTGATCGAGTCCTATGCATATTGCTTGTACGATGTCATGGGGTCATTTGAGGTAGTTAACAGCACTCATATAGTACAAGATCTATTTATGTTATTATTATTATTATTATTATTATTATTATTAATAGTAGTAGTAGTAATAGTAGTAGTATTATGTTTTCAAAATTAAAGTGGATGTTGTGGAATGCTGGATGATAGTTCAGAAAGAGTGAAGAAGAATAGGGTCATCTAAAGGAGAGCAGCTCCTATCCTACTTGTTTATTTATACTGTGGAGGCAAAATTTAAAATTGTCTTGTGCCAGTATCAATCATAAATTTCAGTTTTCTCCCATTTACTGTTGGCAAAATTTCAAAAGGTTGGAGTTTTAAAAACATATGATATGGATTAGAGTTTTTCTAATTCAGCAATCTTATTTAAATCCATTGGTTGAACCTCCGGGGAGGGCTTTGTGTTGCTTTTTGACTTAAATAATCATTTACTTTACGCTCAAAATTTATATTTGTGTGGTGTTCCGTGGCGGGTGTGACTGTGTTGTGTGTGTTTGATTCACCGTGTGCCGTGCTGGCTGTCTGTTGTGGTCAGTCTGTGAGGGTGTCCTGAGTCTGCTGGGCTGGACCCTGTCCCGCTCAGCGTCTGCCTCGTCTACTACAGAAGCCTCCACGTCTGCATTCTCCCTTGGACAGCATTATGGGCACTTCAGTGGACCAGCGGTCAAACGTCCCACAGATAAAACAGCTGTCTGGATCTTCAGTGTCTCTGGGTCGGGCTGTTGTCGGCCTCAGATCAAAGTTCTCCTTTGCTTGAGCGTAATGTGCATGTTTTAGTTAGAATGTCATTTATTCTGTTGTCAGCCCATCATCCAATCAGGGTTTGCTCAATTCCCTGACGGATCTCAGATCTCAGGCCAGGGACCAGACAGGACTTTAGGACAGCTTCAAATGGTGTCTCTCCCTTTGCATCACAGGCACCATCAGCTTTTTCCATGTCCACTGTGTGCAATGAACTCCTTCTCCAGCCGGACGAAAACGGTCTGTCACAGTCTCACCAGGATTTTGTTTGCAGGCTTGGATCGCCGCCATGTCCACTGTGGCTGGACATTTGGCCTTGATGTCATCACAAACTGCTTTGACATGCAATTCGTACTCACTGGCATTTTCCCAGATGATGGTTTCAGCTTTCAGTTTTGTGCAGGTGGTCTTTCAACCACAGCTTGGATTTTCAGGTATGGTTGGACTGGAACAAGTGTCTTTAAAAGGCTGATCAGTTCTTCACCTGTCGGTATCCAGGCGTGACAGAAAGCAGTCACTTTTCCTGTAGTGATGCTGTAGCTGGTGAATCTGGTTGGGGTCAGTGTTAAACAGAACACCAGTCCTCCCCTCGTGGATTCTGATCTTTGACTTCGGGCACAGCCAGGCTCAGATAGAGGGTGTTGGGGGGTAGGGAGGTGGAGAAGAAACGGGATTATTAGCTGATAAAGTTTGTACCATGGTACGGTATAACATTTCTCTGTCTGTCAAATCCACTGTCCCTCGTTTTTGACATAACTTTTGCCTTCTGTTTATCCATATTTTCTTTTAGTTTGTCCAATTGATTTCTGCTTAAGCTACCTCCTGCTGGGAACCCAAAATCCCTCTCCCATATATTCACGTGTGAGACAATTGTCCCCATATTTCTCCAGCATTATTCGTACAATTGGAGAGCACCAGTCGACTTCATCAGGTTTTTCTTTTCCTGTTTTGTTCCCCATTTCACAACTCAGAGTCACCTTTGACCCTTACATTAACTCAGGGAATCAAAATTCTCAACTTCGAAATACGTGTAAAACGTCTTTTATTTGCTACGACTCAGAGGTCTCTGACCTTCTACACTTGGAGTCAGCTCTTTTTTATTTTTTCCTCTTTTTTCTCTTTCTCTCTCTCTTTTCTCTTTTTTTTTTCTTTTTTTATGCTGATTTTTACCTCAGAAACTCAGACCACTCGTCTTTAAAGAGTTTCTCACCAGGGCCCACACTCAGTTAAAATAAAGTTTTATTTTAACTTGCAACACCTGGTTGTCAAACAGTCAATTTTAACTTCCACAAAAAAATGACAGCCTCTCTCACCAGTGTTGTTGGTACAACACCCACCGTTCGTGGGAATGCTGCACTGACGATCAGGAACCTGGAGCCGGTCGGTCCTCCGTCCGGTAATAGCGGGTACGAGGCAGATCTCTACTAGATCTGTTTGGCCATCTGTCCAGTCCAGTCCGATGGTCCAGAAAGCATCCCACTTCTTGACACTACCTTGTGGAGGCAAAATTTCAAACTTGGACCAAACGGTCTTTGGCTGTCGTGGAAGGAAGAGTCAAGAGGTTGACTGTTTGTCAAAATTAACAGGTTTATTATACAAAGCACTTTGGACACACCAACGAACAGCATACAGCAAGTGTCTGTGCGTGTGTGTGTCAGTCAGCACCCTTATGTACATATGTCAGGACAGTGTTCGTGTGCAAGTTCTCATGAGCTCATCTCCCCAAACTGATACTGGTGGCTATCTGATCTCATCTGATCAGAACGAGGAATCAGAACAGACTCTGTGTCCCTTTGAGTCAGACAGAAACATGAGGCTATCAGTCTTTTGCGCAGGCTGCATGAACAGTCTTTAGATTAAGCAAGGACATTTCACAGTGCATTCCCACAGTGATGAACACAATATGAAATAATAATATAATATAATATAATATGAAATAAAACATGGCGTCACAAGAAGACAGTTATTTTGCTTTCACAATACTGTGTGTCTTTCTTTTTCTGATGTTTTCACATATTTGCTTTTGTGTCTTTCCAGAAGTATAAATGCTACTATTTGATGTGTGTAGATATTTCTGAATGGTGTGTATTGTATGTGTGTATTAATATGGATGTGGTAGGTACAGTACTGCAAAATGCACATTTGCACATTTAATACAAATTCAGTTTCTGAAGCACACGCTAAGACGGGAAAAACAACCTCTGGAGCCGTCACTGATTTGTGGTTTAAAAGTATCAACTTCAAAAGTGGTTGTTCTGTAAAACTAAATGTTGACGTGAATCTGTTTTGGATCAGAGGGTTTCATTGAAAGATTCTGATCATAACTGTCTCCAAAATGTGTCTTCCTCAGGAAGATGAAGTGGACTGAGACCAAAAAGCTTCCCCTGAAGATCCACGGCCACGCTGTGGTCTCCCACAAAGGACTGGTGTACTGTGCTGGAGGAAAGACAGATGACAAGTGAGCAGATGAGTGTGCATGTGGCCTGATGCTGTGAGCTGTTTGTGGTTTTGTCCTGTTAGGTTAGCACGTCACACAGTAATTACACTGTGGCAACCCTGTCATGTCTGAATGCGGTGACGCTCCATTTACACGTACAGTATCATGATTATAGCGACTCTGATCACTGTCTATGCAAAGCACAGAACAACCTCGGTTTCAACAACATGCAATATCAAGAGAACTGTTGACACAGGAAAATGAACACAACTAAAAATAAATCTTAGTGTATTATCATAAAAATAACTAGAAGCACTCGGAAAATGCAAACCTCCACCAAGGCCATAGGGTCACTGACGTCACATGGAATACCCTTTGGCAAAGAGACTTAGTCCACGTCATTTCACGCATCTACCGTCATGTTTCAGATTCAGTGGTTAACCCTCTGGGGTCCGAGGACATTTTTTGGACAGTTCACTCGCCTGGCATAAATGTTTTATTATTGCTGTTAATAGCTCTCCCTGCATCCCACAATCAAGTTTTATATCTCTTTTTTTCAGAACAACCTGTATTTTCAAAATATATATGCTATAGTTGTGTTTTATAAGTGTAATAAAGGTTTACAATCAGAAATAAGAAAGGAAAAAGTAAAGTGGAAATAATTTTCCACACACATTTATTCAAAACACACAGCAAACTATAATAAACAACTGTTTTGACACTTTATAAAGATAATTTGGGCTCTTGTGTGAAAGACTGTACAACAAAAAGATTCAAACAATAAACACAAATGCACATTTTGAACAGAATATACAAAATGGTCTATGGGTTTTGTTTGGCTTCATCTCAAAGCAATTTCTGTCGGCTATTACACAAAGGTCACATCACAAACTTCTACTTTGAAGTTAACTATGTGTTTGTTCTCTCCTGATCTGAAAGCAACACTCACACTTCGAGACTCATTCAGTTTGAGGAGCGGCCCCTCCCCCCTCGCTCCATTGATATGGTAAACAGTGCTTTACGCCGGAGCGAGAGAGCTTGCCACAGGCTTATCCAGTAACATTCACAGGAAAACTAGTCGAGCAATCCTGATACTCACACACTGTTTGAGCACGTGAGATTGTATGAGAGATTCTCTATCTGCTCCGTCTGCTCACTTTCACTTTTGCTGTGCGTAATGGCGCAGGGCATATTGGAGCAGCCAGGGGGCTATTCAAACTGGCCAACTAGTAACACATCACTCCTAAAAACAATCTTTGGTGTGTCACATGAGGTGAATCTGCCCTATGATTGGATTTTGGAAAACCATGTGACGGTGAACCAATTCCAATTGGACACTCACATTGCTCACGTCATCACACAGCTTCTATGAGGAATACAAAGATGGTGGACAGTGGCTCGAAAGTCCGTGGAGTTAACTTTTCAGCAAAAAAAAGTATGTTTTCTATCTCATATCATTAAAGGTTATTTATAATTTATAATTTTAGTAAAGCTAAATCGGCCCCAGAGGGTTAAACCCTTACATCTTCAGCAAATGTATTTATGGTTATGTAGTTCAGAAACTGCATGAATTACACAACTTTTTTTTATTTTCTAATAACAAGTTTATTCAATGAGGAGAAACAAATGCTAAATTATTGTTGTGTCGTAACTTCATTTTTGTTCAGCCTTTGTGACCCGTCTTCATGAAGTTAGATGCAAAAATGTTGAAATTGGCCCTATCCTGCAATGATAAAGAATCCTTAAAAAAATTACTGGATCCGGATCGTGTTCTGGATCATTACCAAACTTTTATGACTTCTAAGTTAGGCCAAGATACACCCCTGGTGAAAATTTCATTGAATAATCCTGATAACAAACCAACCAACAAACAAACGGACAAGACCGAAAACATAACCTCCTTGGCAGAGTAATAATAATCAGGAGGAAGTGGTACCAAGTGATAAGCTTCAATGGCCTCACATGAGGCCGTCCCAGCAGTACAAAAACTTACAGTTGTTTGACTGGCCCCTTGTGGCTGGCTCCAAAACAGAGCACATTCCCATAGAGGTCCATGTTAAAATGCCCAACTTTAGAGCAGAAATAAACATGTTTATAGCCGGGTACAAAACACAATTTTGGTCTGTATAGATAGTTTCCTCTTACATGGGGTGGGGGGGGATTTTTTCTAACTTCTTAGTTTAAGACCTTTTAAGCTATAAAGTTCTATCAATTTGGGGGGTGTGGTTGCTTTGAGTGACAGCGGCTGAGCTGTGCATCTCCACCTCTCAGTGCATTGGTAACTCAGTGTCTCGTCAAAGCAGCCAGTTGCAACCAACTGAGTGAAATTCTTGACAGATTTAATATTACATGCTAACGGTGGTAGCAATTTTAGCAGCTGTTTTATCCATTAGGTACACTTAATGCACCATTACTTTGAAAATAACCGCTCGTAAAATTTAATTTCCACACCAAAGCAAATAGTTCAGAGAACCACGATGCACTCCCCAAAAATATGAGTTAATAAACACCTGAACTAAGACTAACCTATAATCTTAGGTCACTGTACTCAGAGAGGTGCATGTTCAGGCTTATTTCCTAATACATGGAGCCACCCCTCTATGCATTTAAGTTCATCGTAAATAAGAAAACCACCATCATAAAGCAGTCTAATCTTGTTTAGTCGGCTAAACTGACTTAGTTGACTAATCTGTTGACGTTAGTCATTGCACAAAGCGCTTAATCTGCTAAAGTTTCACGTTAGCCGGTTAAAGTTTTGAGCTTGCTACAGAGGTGGCTAATCTTACTTTAGTTGACAAAACTACAGTGTCTTACCTCAAAAATCATGTACCACCACTTGATGGAGCAGGAAGGAAGGAGAATCTTTCGGCAGGACTGGGTGTTCCGAGAACAGAATACTCCATTGGATAGGTTTACGGATGCCAAGGTTCAAAAGCGATACCAGGACTCTTCCTAGAGCTGGCTGCCCGTCTAAACTGAGCGATCGGGGAGAGGGGCCTTAGTTTACTAAAATGCACCTGAAGGATTGTCAGACCATGAGAAACAAAATTCTCTGTTCTGATGAGTCAAAGATTGAACTCTTTGGCGTGAATGCAGGTGTCATGTTTGGAGGAAACCAAGCACCATCCCTACATTGAAGCATGGTGGTGGCAGCATCATGCTGTGGGGATGTTTTTCAGTGGCAGGAACTGGGAGACTAGTCAGGATTGAGGAAAAGATGACTGCAGCAATGTACAGAGACATTGTGGATGAAAACCTGCTCCAGAGCACTCTTGACCTCAGAGTGGGGTGACAGTTCATCTTTCAGTAGGACAATGATGCAAAGCACACAGCCAAGATATCAAAGGAGTGTCTTCAGGACAACTCTGTGAATGTCCTTGAGTGGCCCAGCCAGAGCCCAGACCTAAATCTGATTGAACATCTCTGGAGAGATCTGAAAATAGCTGTGCACCGACGCTCCCCATCCAACATGATGGAGCTTGAGAGGTGCTGTAAAGAGAAATGGGCAAAACTGCCCAAAGATAGGTGCACCAAGCTTGTGGCATCATATTCAAGAAGACCTGAGGCCAAAGGTACATCGAAAGAGTACTGAGCAAAGGGTGTGAATATTTGTGTGCATCTGATTTGTTTGTTTGTTTGCTTGCTTGTTTTTAATAAATTTGCAAAAACAAAAAAAACGGCATGTTGTGAGTAGAATTTTGAGGGAAAAAAATAATTTACTCCATTTTGAAATAAGGTTGTAACATAACAAAATGTGGAAAAAGTGAAGCGCTGTGAATACTTTTCGGATGCACGGTATAGAGGGTTTTCAATCACGTGACCAATTTGCTGCAGGACAGGTGCCATCTCCATTCTGGATTACAAGGAGGCTGACACGTGATAGAAAAATGAAGAGAATGTATGGTTATTACGATGCTTTAAATCCTTGAGATAAAGCTATTTATCATGATAGATGTGTAGCAGTTGGTTCAGTGGATCCGTATCTTGTACCAGATAGTGAATTTAGTGGCGATGTAACGAACTGGCCGACAGTGTCACACTGCGATATTGTGAACTAGGAAGCTGCCGACCAGGTCAACCTCGCCGGCCTCCTGCAGAGCATCACAGCGGAGCTCTGAAAGCGGAGGTCGTCTTGAAGTCCTGAGCGATTTCTCTCACCAGGCACTGGAAGGGCAGCTTGCGGATCAGCAGCTCGGTGCTCGAGGACCACAATGTAAATAAGCATCCACACTGGAAGCGTTCTTGTGTTATCCTCGGCAGTATTTTTATGTATTCTTATATCATTTTATTGCCGAATAAAATAAAATAAAATTCTGGTAGCAGTGGATTTCTGTTAGTGGCGGATCTCTCTCAGTGCCACAGTGTCGTGAGGCTTCTTCACGCCAACGTTGAAGCTTCTGCAATTGTTCGCCAAATGCACGTAGCATATCACAGCAGCCACCGCGTCGTAATCCAGAATGGCCACGGGACACAAAATGACGTGACCGATACGTCACATGAAAACCCTCTATAGCTTGAAATGAACTTGGTTATCACGCTGACAAACAAGCTCATTTCATCTTTTATTTCAAAGCCTCAGTCTGGTGGCCACCAAGAACCCATGGCTTGTTGGTACTGACAGGTTTGCTCTTGTAGATGACAATTAGCCAATATTAGTTAGCTAGCAAAGGTTAGCTTTAGCAAGCTAATGTAAGAAAATTGCAACTTAAGGCAAAAAATTTAACTAGCCAACATTAGCATTCATCTACAGACATAACGTAATTCAGAACCTCTGATGTAACATGTATCAAATAAGATAGATAGCTACTTACATTAACCTATGACAGCAGGCATTCTGACCTTAAGAACGGCACAGCACACCTATAGATAGATAGATAGATAGATAGATAGATAGATAGATAGATAGATAGATAGATAGATAGATAGATAGATAGATAGATAGATAGATAGATAGATAGATAGATAGATAGATAGATAGATAGATAGAAAGTAGTTGGGGAGGGGGCCTCAAAATATAATTATCTACATAAGGGACCCTGCTGAAAACTCTGGGAACCACTAATCTAATACTTTAAATTTGTATATTTTGGCTGCTGACAGATTTGCAGGACTTTTTAAAGTTATGTATGGAAAATGCTTTGTCCAAATAACAAAAAAATCTGAAACTCCACCGTTGCCACTTCTAAAAACATATCCTCCTTGGTTACAGTAATCGCTGCAAGCGATCCTCATCAATTCTTCATCCACAGTTGCATCCTTCTTTCTTCTCCGCAGCAAAGCCCTCAACAAGCTGTTTGTGTACAACCACAAGCAGTCAGAGTGGAGGGAGCTGGCAGCCATGAAGACTGCCAGAGCCATGTTCGGAGCCACCATCCACAAAGGCAAGATCGTGGTAGTCGGTGGAGTCAATGAAGAAGGCCTCACTGCTGCATGTGAAGCCTACGACTTTACAACAAACAAGTATGTTACCATCACTATACCTTCTAGCTGAGGTCTTCAAAATAAAGCTGCAGTGTTCACATACTGTGGCTGATATTTTTACTACTAACGAGCGAAACAAACACCTACGCTGTTGACAGCTGGACAAATGCCTGAGGGTGCGTCAGGCGTCTAAAAGGAGGACTACATCTCCTGCTTGACCTTTTTCCCTGATGTTGGTTCTCCTTAGGTGGGAGCCCTTCACAGAGTTTCCCCAGGAGAGGAGCTCAGTCAACCTGGTGAGCAGTGGGGACTCCCTGTACGCAGTGGGCGGCTTCGCTATGGTCCAGATGGATAACAAGGAGCTGGCTCCCACAGAGGTCACTGATGTTTGGCAGTAAGTTTTCTGAAGCGATGAGACCAGGACACATCACAGCTTTCTGTAGGTTGCTGCGCTTTGACAAACTCTCTCTACTTTCCTGTAGGTATGAAGATGGTGGGAAGCAGTGGAGCGGAATGCTGAGGGAGATGCGTTATGCAGCAGGCTCCTCCTGTGTGTCCATGCGCCTCAACGCAGCCAGAATGCCCAAGCTGTAGAGAAAAGCCACCGTCTTTCACCTCAAAGCTGCTTTCGAGGCATCTTCCACTCCATTTTCTTTGCCAAGAGTTGATCTTTGATGATGCTTTTCCTCTGAACTCCTCAGATTTTTATCCACACCAAGGAATTCTTCCACCACTTCAAAGACTGCATCCCCATATCTGTTTGCATATTTTCTAGCTTTTATTTTGTAAAATAAACATTTGTAAAGTTTGCATTTTGTGCAATCTTGTTTAAAGATGGTGTGGACTGCCGACGTGTCTGAGAAGACATTCACAGCTGCTTTGTGCTTGCCGATGGGAGATGGCAAACAATGGGTGGAACAGAGTTCAAAGCAGGTGGAATGTTGACATTTCAACAACCAGTCTCTGTGTTCTGCAAACAAATGTAACACATTCAAATAAAGCTGTGCAGCAGGTTTGACAAATGGACAAATTGGTCACATTACTGGAAAAGGTTTGGGTGTATCTGCACACATTCCAAGTGCCACACTGGAATTTTTGTGAATTAATTGTTGCATTAGCCAGCAATAGTGTAGGGTATCAGTAACTACAATTAACACAACAGAACTCATAGACAGGTGAGCAGATTTGTACCAAGCTGGGGTGAAATATTACTGAATATCCCTGGTGTGCTGAGACGGTGATGTTAGCCTCACTTTGATGGTGTGCGAGAGCTGCTCTCCTATTGGTCGTTTGGGAGTGGGAAATCTCACTCCAAGATGGAGGTCAGTATCCGGCCCAATTCATAGTCAGGCCGGTTGTCGGGCTACGCACTGATTTACGATGAACTCATTTATGTATAAAGGGGTGGAGCGTGGGTGGCTCAGTGTGTGATGAAAGAAGCCTGAATACGCCCCTATCTTCCATTCTGAACCACCAGCTACCAGGCTAGTGTTGATTTGGGTGTTTATTAAATCAAATTTTTCGGGACTGCATGGTGGTTCTCTGAACAGTTTGCTTTGGTGTGGACAGTAAAAGTTAGGAGCTGCTTATTTTATCAGTAATCATTCATTATCCTCTTAAACCCTGGAGTCCCCAAATTTGGGGACTTGCCCTGTTTTGGAACATTGAACACTCATAACTAACCAATGCTGACACCAACATACACTTATTATACATGAAAATGTCAAGCGAAGTCTCCTCTACAAATGTATCCACTTCAATCCCATATCAACTAACGACAGCTGGAACGGCAAGCAAATAAATACATAAATCAGAATTTATTTATTTGGGGAAAAAAACCTCATTTACTCCTACCAAGTATTATTTACTTTCAATTTTTTTTTTGCATCCACAACATCCCCAGGACCTGTCTTTTAGCTGATCCAAACTTTTGCATTTTTGACCTTGTACAAGCTGAGAAATAAATCATAATGTATGGGAGTGTGATTTTGGTGAAATGACGGATGAATTTAGCGGCGGCTGATAAAAGTGCTAACACCGTTAGCATTCAACATTAAATCCGATGAGAGTTTCACTCAGCGTGAGTTTTGCAACAGAGACATCTTAGAAGATCTGTTAAGACGTTTCACTGCACAAAAAGCTGTATTATTCCAAATGTTTGTAATAAAATACACCAAACAAACAGACACAACCACAACACAACAAAAAGGAGGAGTCACCGAGCTTAGCTGCTGTCAATCAAACCAACCACACCTGCAATTGCACATAATATTATGGGTTAAAACATCCTAACCTAAGACACTAGAAAAAAATTCACCCCCTGTACAGTTATTATGCGGCTACTTTTGTCTTATTTTGTCTGTATGACTTAGCAATCATCACACGACATCATTCGAAGTAAAGACCAGCATGAAGAACAAGTTGGAATCTTAAAGTGCACTCCAACTCTTCATTCAAAATCTTTCATTCGCTGAATTCAAAACAAGAAGTGGACTGCTATGGAGTAAGACAGCTGCCAAGAAGATGTGTGCATAATTCTAACCATTCATATAAGCTACGATACCTTCGACATCAAGGTTGGAGATCACATCAAATCGAAGCAAACGCTCCACCCGAAGCATTCTGGAGTACTCGAAGCTTTGAATCAAATTAGCAAGGTTAATGTATTTGGCCACAAATATACACACAATTGCCAGTTTATTAGGTACAACCAGTGAATTGTAATGCAGCAAAATCTCCCTTCATGAAGAAGTGAAAGTGTGCCCTCTTACAAAACCACCACTGCTTCCATCGATGCCACAGAGACTCAAAGATCATCCTCAGCTGTCCTCAAGTGAATCTAAGAACAACAGCAACTCACTCCTGAACTCAAGTGACCACCAATGATATTTGATGACTTTCTTTACATCACTGTAACATCGGTGACCCCACAGAGGATAAATATTTGAGTCTCTCATACAGTGGTGGCTGGTGGTATTGATTTTGATGAGGGCATGCTTTTTTGCTGCATGGCTGTATGTTTCACTATATGTACCTAATAAACTGGGAAATGAGGGTATATTTGTAGCAAAGCACAGCTACTTTGCTAACTCTGTCTCTCTGTCACACACAGTGTCACCTGTTATTCATTCATTCATTTTCTATACCTGTTTAATCCAATTAAGGGTCACCGGGGGCTGGAGCCTATCCCAGCAGTCAAAGGGCATAAGGCGGGGTGCACCCTGGACAGGACACCAGTCTATTACAAGACTATTATAGACAGACAAACACGTTCACACCCGTGTGCACACCTACAGTCAACTTAAAGTTTCCACTTCATCTAACCTGCATGTCTTTGGATGTGGGAGGAAGCCAGAGCACCCAGAGAGAACCCACGTGAACACAAGAAGAACATGCAAACTCCACACAGAAAGCCTTCAGTCAGGAATTGATCCCACAACCTTCTTGCTGTGATGCAACAGTGCTAACCACTAAACCACTGTGCACTGTCATTGGATGACAATAATAATGTATTGCATTTAACAATCAAGGCATTGAAGTGCTATAAACTGTTCAGGCGGTCCTTCACGCTGTGTTATTAGTCTATTTAGGTGCCTCAACACTTTTTGATGCCAGCACTGGCACCTAACTTAGCCTGCCAATGAGTAAACTCCTCATAAACTGTTAGAAACTGTCTGTGAACTGTGCGCAGCTGTGTGCCAGTACACAAAGAAGATTCTGAAATGTTCAAATTTATGGCACACATAAATTTTATGCCACTTGTATGAACTAGCCGTGAACATCGGGCAACCTATTCGCAAACACCGTGTGTCACTGCGTGTCATTGCACGCACAGTATTTGAACCACTGAAATACTTTAAATCTCACCATTTGATGAAGCTGTTGAAGGTCGATCAAGTTGTTTTCCTACATGCTAACTACCCGCTTCTTGTTTTGATTCAGTCCTCTGATTCAAAGTTTCAAGTTGAAGCTTTGATTTAAAGCTTTGAATAATTCAAAGTACTTCAGCTGCAATCTTTGCTTCAACTTATGTGATATTCTACTGCAATATCTGACCTTATATTGTAGCTTAGTTAGTCCACAATCCACAGTTTTGAGTCAAAGCTTTGAAGCATGCTTTAATGATTCCATAGAATGTTTCATGCTGATCTTTGCTTTGAATTCTGATGTATGATGATCTCAAAACCACACAGACAAAATAAGAGAAAAGTGGCTGAAACTTGAACTTGGTCATCCACATACAGATGAGGACAAAATGATCAGATTTAATGTTTTCTTCAAAATCAAAGTTCAAAAGTGCTTTTGTTTTTTTTTACAGAGTAATTCATTTTCAACACAGCATTTCTAAACATTCTATTTTTATTCTGGATGCCAACATTATAATATTTTGCACACAGAAACAAAATGATTTCACAAAAACCACAAACTACCACAGCCAAAATTATTAGCGCATTTAAAAAACAACCTTTTTGTTGAACCTTAGCACAAACCACTGCTGTGCAACGATGTGCTTTAATGTTGTAGTACTCAAAGCTTGCAAAATCAAGTTAAACTGTGGGTTAACGTCCAATGTACACACAACATAAAAACTTCAGTCAGGGTTTGAGCTGTCACTTCAGAACACATTGCGACAAAAACAAAAGAAATCAGTTTAGAGTTGAGAAAAAGAATTATTGATGATCACGGAGCAGATGAAGGATATACAGTTGTCATCGTTTTTCCAAGTGAAAGAACTGGAGTGAGAAGCATCATTAAGAAATTCAAAGAGTGATAACAAGCCTGAAGAGGAAAGAAGGGAACGATTTCAAAGATTCTGGAAAGAAAACTATTAAGAGGTGTGTGTGTGTGTGTGTGTGTGTGTGTGTGTGTGTGTGTGTGTGTGTGTGTGTGTGTGTGTGTGTGTGTGTGTGTGTGTGTGTGTGTGTGTGTGTGTGTGTGTGTGTGTGTGTGTGTGTGTGTGTGTAAAGAACCCAGAACAACTGGCAAGACACAAGTGAATGACTTAGCTAATTGTAATTTTGTCCTCATCTGTATGGTAACATTGTGTGTGTGTGTGTGTGTGTGTGTGTGGGGGGGGGGGGGGGGGTAATTCAAATCTACAAAACAAAATCTCCACAGCAAAATTGGCAGTGTTAAATTAGCACTACAAAGTGCCAATATGTGTCCACTAACACTGACACTGTTAAATTAGCACTGAAAAGAGTGGACACATATTACCACTACAAAGTGCCAATATGTGTCCACTCTTTTCAGTGTTAATTTAACACTGTCAGTGTTAAATTGGTAGTGTTACTGTTATATTATCATTGACAGTGTTCATGTTAATGGTACAACAATGTTAATTTAACAATGTTAAAGAGTGGACACATACAGACAGTTTGCAGTGTTAATTTAACACTTGTGATTTTGCAGTGTAAATGGGGATCAATATTTCTGGTTTAGAAACATAAAAACACTCTTCTCTTAAATGGTGGCACAATTATTAATAAGTTCTATATTGAGTGTGACTGTGAGACTTTAATGGTACAGTTTTATGGAGAAAATTGATTAAAAAGGCCTGAAGTGACATTTAGAAAATTAATCCCTTTTGATGTTTTTAAAACATGCTGGCAGTTATTACTTGTGCACACAGTGACATTTAAAGTTTGCAGAGCATAATTTATGAAGTATAATTTATGATCTGTTGCCACGCAGACGCGCCAGTGTTTGTATTATTTCCTTATGACTGACTTTTGTTTTGAATTTACTAAATCACCTCTGTGCCATTATTAAAATGATCTGTAACTTTGCATAGTTAGAAATGAGTGAACTGAATGCACATGGATTTGTTTTGTTGTGTTATTGTATGTTGGCATCTGTGCAGCTTTGGAGTTTTGAAACATAATACACAATGCTGATCCTTTAATTTCCAAAATCTTTACAAACTTCCGTTTTCTAATGACTCAGTAATAGAACCTGTGGGCATGAAGACATGAACAGCTATGGAAATCTGACATTTGACTTGAATGACCTTGATCTTCACCCAAATAACTGCCATCTGGCAGACCTTGGCAGGGGAATTCTGGGGTCAACCTTTATTGACATAACAAGGTTGGCAAGGTAACCTCTATTTTGATCTTTCACCTTCATGATCTTGAACCCAGTGAATGACTTTGGTAAGTTTGATGGCAACTCAGGAATTGCAGAACCAACCTATGTGCATGAAAATTCAGTAAGGTATATCTTATATATTATATTCCAATTCTAAGGTGGAACTATGCCAGTATACAAAGGTATATCTAAATATCTAAAAAGGAAGAGTAAAATAGGAGAGTAGAAAAGTGTAGAGTAGAGCCACTTAAGGTGCCTGGTCTTGAGAACCAGGGATGGTAGGTTAAAAAGCTTTTTTATCCCATGGGAACTCTCCCTACCCACCCAAGCAGCTCAAGAAAAAGGTATATATAATATAATAAATAATAAGACATAAGAAGGATAAGACATCACAGGAGAAGATTGTTATCAAACACAAAGGAACCAGCTATTTTGTAAGCTACGATGAACGTTGCTAAGGCCAGCTAGATAAGCTAACGTTAGCTGTTAGGTATAACTAATTGTACCCCACTCCTCCAATATTTACTTAAATATAATAATATTGAAAAGGGGGGAACAAGAAAAAGTAAACAGTGTAGAAATGTATATGGAGACATAAGTACATATATTTGCAGAAAAGAGTAAAACGGCGGGCGTTTTAATCACGTTTGATAGACATTAGAGTGGGGGAGGGAGGAAAACATAATTTTGAGCTTTGACCTCAATGACCTTGACCTTTGTGGAAACAGTTTTAGGACAGTTCTTTTGTTGAATGTCATCCACATATCAAGTTTCGTGGAAATCTGCCAAAGGACCTGGTAGGAGAAGGGACACAAAGAGATAAAAACCCAAACTTTTGACCTTTGATCCCAATGACCTTTACCTTTGAAATAAAACCCTTAAGGGCAGTTCTAGGGTCAAACACAGTATGTTTGTTACAAACTGGCTAACACCGTGGAGGAGTAATGCAACAAACAAATATTTCTCAAATTATAACATGATAATGTGAGGTCAGCCAGTGTGTCATGCCACTTTATGATGTAAGCAGCTTTTAAAAGAAGTCTTTTATTTGTTTGAAAAGTCTGCGGTCTTTTTTTATCAAGAAACGCTACACTGGAGTTTTCTTTAGTTAAAATGCTTCCTCCACTTTCCGCTGATTCACCTGAGGTTTTATGTAAATTAAAGTGAACCTTGAGCTTTCTCAGCTCAAACATGACACCAGGAAGTTTATGCACATATTTGGACCTGAAGCAAACAGTGGTAGGCACCCAAGTGAAAACATCCCGGAGTTTCCCATTTTTGGTGTGAAGCAAAGAAAGCAGACAGAAGAGAGTGAAGTGTGTGAGAGAAAAGCCTGTGACGATCCAAACGAGACGCTGACCACTTGGACCAAACACCAATGAAGAAGAGACACTAACGAAAAGTGAGTAAAGATCCTTTCCTGTAACTCACTGTCAGACTGGATCGGGTTCTTTAAATAAATTTGATGAGTTGGTTCAAGGAGTTCTGCTTACTTTTGTATGAGTGTACATGTTATGTATAAATGACAGCCAGCAGTGAATTTCCTCACATCGATAATAACAGAATGAAGCCGGTGTGATGACAAGATGCCATGGGCACGTTCACGTCTCTAGGGGATGTTCAAAAACTACGCATTTAAAGCAACGAGAAGGTTTTGTTTGATTTTTGCTTCTTTCCTCATATAATCGCTCTGGCTTTCCTTACTCGCGCAGTCATCACCACCAGTAGTGATACGGCAGCTGAGGAAAATGGAATGATGATCATGTTATACCTGAATTTCTTCAAACATCAATTAAAAATCAGCACCAGTTCAGTGTTTGATGAAATTCATATAATTCATATGTGAGTATGTCACCTGTCAACATTTGAGCTTGATTTTTACCTCAGCCAAGGCGGTCATGTTCAATTTATTCACTTTATTTTATGTATATAGCGTCATATTGTATTGTTGTGAGTACAGTTTGTACATGAAAATTCAGTAAGGTATATCTTATATATTATATTTCAATTCTAAGGTGGAACTATGTTAGTATACTAAGGTATATCTAAATATCTAAAAAGGAAGAGTAAAATAGAAGAGTAGAAAGGAGTAGAGTAGAGCCACTTAGGTGCCTGGACTTGAGAACCAGGGATGGTAGGTTGAAAAGCTTTTTATCCCATGGGAACTCTCCCTACCCACCTAAGCAGCTCAAGAAAAAGGTATATATAATATAATAAATAATAAGACATAAGAAGGATAAGACATAACAGGAGACAATTGTAGTATAGGTAATTTAGTATGTAGACTAGTAGTAAAATTAAATATAGTTAATAGGCTAAGCTATAAATCTGGTATTTTATTATAGAAACAGAAGCTATGAGTGTATGAGTGCATTGGTATTTATCTAAAGTAACTCTGATAGGATACTATAGGAAAATAAAAAGTATAATCATTATGCTATCAAATGGAAACCTAAGAACTAAGGTACTATATGTTGATATCTTTAAAAGAACACATAAACTGCTGAATCATTAAAACTCTACAGCATGTAAAATAACATTGTAAATAATGAAAATAAGCTAGTTATAGTAGAAGAGCTAAATTAGCCGTTAATAAGCCAACTGTACCCAGCAAGCTAACACGATAAACAAAAACGGTAATTAGTGTATAAAGTATAATAGCGTAGTTAAACGTACAATAATGGTATTAACGAATACATATAAAATTAATGGGGACAAAAGTATGAATTAATGTGGGTTATCAAACAGAAAAGAACCAACTATTTTGTAAGCTACAATAAACGTTGCTACAGCCGGCTAGATAAGCTAACGTTAGCTGTTAACTAATTGTACCCTACTCCTCCAATAAGTAAGTCCCTTTGGCTGCTCCCTTGTTTGCACTCGGGGTCGCCACAGAAAATCCAAGGTGGATCTGCATGTTGAATTGGCACAGGTTTTACACCGGATGCCCTTCCTGACGCAACTCCACATTACATGGAGAAATGTGGCAGGGGTGGGATTTGAACCCGGAACCTTCTGCACTGAAACCAAGCGCATAAACCACTTGGCCACCACCCCACTCCTCCAATATTTACTTAAATAATATTAAAAAGGGAGGAACAAGAAAAAGCAAAGCGTCTAGAAATGTATTTGGAGACATGATATAAGTACATGTTTGTCAAGCGCCTGTATTTTGCCACCTGATAATTTCACAACAACCACAGTGGAAATAAGTGTTTATGATTTAATGCGTTATCTGTGTTTCATTGATATATTCACAGTCCAGTAGATGTGGACATGATCAGAGCACACTGTTTCTCATTCATGTCATTTCATGACTGTATGTCTGTGACCATGGGTTATCACCAGAGGAACAGATGGATCACATTTGCATTGCTCGCTTGATAAATGCGATGTTTTCATATGGTGTGGGATTTTTTTTTTTTAATACTTCCATGTCCTTTCTGATATGAGGCAGCCTCCCGCAGCTTTCAAAGAACAGCTCTGTACCTCAGTGGTAAAGTCTCTGACTGGGAATCAGAGGTTTTGAAAGTGTGAGTTCACATCCTGGGTGGTGTGGGGTTTTTTTTCTCTTTTTTTCTTAATTATTCCACATAAGTGGTGCAATATGGTCCCACAGATACTGGCTGGTTTTTATTTTTTAATTATTCCACATAAGCGCCACCATGTGCTGCACCTGGCATGACGGACACGGCGCATGCAAGAACTCATGCACCGGGTTCGTGTACGCTTGTCCATCAGCGTGATGTTTTGTGTGTTAATTTCAAACTGTTTTGCGCTCTTTCGCCATTTTTGTCCAAATGCCGTCCAAACTTTGCACTATGTGTGAAGGGGTCCTTAGCGTGCACGCTGACATCTATGAGATGTCTTGTAAATTACTCTAGAAGTGTTATTGGTTTACAAAAACAGAGTTTTCAGTTTTAGAAGTGTTTATTTGTTGGTAGCTTTTACATAATATATGAGAAACATGTTTTATTTACACACAAACAAAACTGAGTTAGCAGCTAGTTAGACCAGCCTGTGATGTCACCACGCTAATGTCCACAAAGTGTCTTGTAAATAAGGTTCCAAAAACAGTGTTTTGAGTTTTAGAAGTGTTTATTCCTCACTAGCTTTTACATAATATATAAGAAGCGTTTTATATTTACTCATAAATTAAGCGGTTTTGGAGTGCCACAGACGTTACGGTGCCGTGCTACTCTTATTGGCTGTCACCCCTGCCACAAAAAAAAAAAAAAACAGATTTGCATGATTCAGGGCATAAAAACATGAACAGAATGTGACTTTTTAACCTCTTGAAATACCTCTTAATAAAGGTCAAGGTTAGCCATCTTTGATCTTGTTATTTCTTCCCCCAGTTCTTTCTGTAATACTGCCCCTTACAAAGTACAAACTCAAACTATTCCGTACTTTTAAATTTAATCAAAGTCACAGCAAAAATAATCAGGCCTGGGTCCTGCAAGAACTTCTGTTACAGACAAGATCTGCTTTTACAGAACCCAGAACAATGCATACAAGGAGTTTTTATACAGGATTATATATACGTGACAGAGGCGGACCATATTTCACAAAATTCTTCTCTTATTCGCCCCCCGTGGGCATTCGAGGGAGGTCCAACCCCCTGCCCGAGGCCCGCGCAGTAACGGGAGACATATGATTTATAAAATTGTAACCTACTCTCTTTATCCTAAGTGGTACAAACTGGTTAAATCCGGTTCTACATGCACATACCAAGAGAGAACAAAGGAAAGTGAGAATAAGAATGAAACTATAAGTATAATCCTAAATAAAATAACTACCTTAAGGCCAAAACCAGTACAGAAAACAAATAAAGAAACCCATAATTGAACACAGAAATGTATCTAACAATCTTGTCCAAGGTCTGTGTCCCAAGAATGTTTCCTGTGAATTTGAAGACTCTGACAATAATAGGACTGGACAGACAGACAGACTGAAGCAAAGCCTTTACAATACCTGATGGCCATATTTGATGGCTTTGGCTAAAAACCAAAGCAGCATCTTCACCATTTCAACCCTGCTACTTACACACAAACCACAAGATGTCACAAAAACCAAATCAGTATGTGGTACAGGCCAGTTTTCTTAATCTAGCAGAACATTTAATTTTGCAAATGTGAAAACTGACTATACAACAAGGACGTTTCCTCTAAGACCTCTGGCTGACCTTAGTAGTGTAATTTCGCAATCCACCTGTGTCTGTGCCATATTTTGGTCTAAATCGGGTTGAAAATCATATTCCTTGACCTTGATGGCAATTTTGGCATCAGCTTTTATTGACATTCAATGTTTGGTAGAAATCAGCAAAAGGACCTCCATGTTAGGGTTAGGGTCTGTCCAAGTTGTACCCTGACTCATGCCCTAAGACTGCTGGGATATAGGATCCAGTCCCCCGTGACCCTTGATTGGAGTAAGTTGGGATATAGAAAATAAATCTAAACATGTTGATCTCTCCTGGACAATTACAGGACCCACCTACATATGTGTGCCAACTCTGGTAGGCATTGAAGTGAAAAAAAAAATCTAAATTTTGATCTTTGAGCGCAATAACCTTGAGCTTTGCTGAAACAAATGCCTTAAAGGCAACATTCTTCAAGTGATTGCATGATTATGTTCCATAAGTAGCAAAAATATCTGCAAAAAGTAAAATAAAGAACACACCTTATATTTTTTTAACTTGTCTGAACATCAACAATCTGAACATTTCTAAAAAGTTGTTTGTTTTTATTTAACTTGACAGATCTCCACTATGGCCAATGATATCTACCATGGCAACAGTTACAACTGCACTCATGTGGACCAGCTGATGGCGCGGTACTACTTACCAGTCTGCTACAGCATCATCTTCATCGTAGGCCTCGTGGGAAACATAACCTCCATCAGCATTTACCTGACGAAACTTCGACCCTGGAAGAGCAGCGGCATCATCATGGTCAATCTGGCGTTGACTGACCTCCTCTACATCCTCAGCATGCCCTTCCTAATCTTCTACTACAGCAACGGGGATTCCTGGACACTTGGCAAATTCATGTGCCTCTTTGTACGGTTTTGGTTTCACTTTCACTTATATGGAAGTGTCCTTTTCCTGACATGTCTGGCAGTGTTCCGTTTTGTGGTGGTGATAAAGCCTTTGAGTGCAGCACAGATGGAGCACAAAGTTTGGGGAATCTCAGCATGTGTTGCTGTTTGGGTCATCGCGGCTGCAGAAATCACACCCATGCTAACAATGATAAATTTGGAGAAGTACAACAACAAAACGTACTGCATTGACTTTGCTAGTACTGTCAAATACGCCGATGATGTGTGGTGGTACAACTTGCTGCTAACTGTTCTTGGGTTTCTTCTGCCCCTAGTGGTAGTATTTATATGTTACATCAGACTAGTTAAGCATCTCTTAAAAGGGCCGTACACGAGCAGTCCGTATCGGATCCGGGCACGGCGTGTGATTGTGTTGATCCTTGTGGTATTTGTCTTGTGTTTTTTGCCGTATCACATTTTACGTGCATTGCGAATTGAGATGCGGAGGTCACTAGATACGCCATGTATGTTGGAGCGTGTGGTGCACACGGCATACATTATCTCCAGGCCTCTGGCTGGATTCAATATATTTTTTAACCTGGCTCTGTACACGCTTTCCGGGGATAATTTCAGGAGAGCCTTTCTCAGCATCTTCTACCGGGGATTTCACTTCTCTAATGCAAGGTCACTCATCCACCTGGCCTTCTTTAGCAATACAGGAAGTGACCCAAACCTGCCAATGACTTGATTTACTTACATCTGGACTGTTTCCACTAGTTGAAAAGAAAACACCCTGTGAATAAATCCTCTGTGACATCACCCATAGGTTTTTTTTGAAGAAGGTCACAAAGCCACCAATACATGCTAACTGTGCTATGAGGGACGATTGAGAGGTTTTGAGCCTGACCCAGGAAATTAGGGCGTGGTTCTCCATCTTTTGTATTCTAAGAAACCAATGTTTCTCAAGAATGTGTGAAAGTTTGACTCACTTGTTGCAATATTGAGAAACGTTATGACAGATCTCCAGACAGATCTCAACAACATGTACCATAACGACAGCCACAACTGTATGGTCTATATACATGCATATGTGTGTAGGGGTGGTGTCCAAGTGGTTAATGCACTTGCGGAAGGGTCCCGGTTCAAATCCCACCCCTGCCACGCCACATTTCTCCATGTAATGTGAGTTGCATCAGGAAGGGCATCTGGTGTAAAACTTGTGCCAATTCAACATGCAGATCCACCTTGGATTTGCTGTGGTGACCCTGAGTGAAAAGCCGAAGGGGCTTACTACTGTCTATCTATCTATCTATCTATATCTATATATCTATCTATCTATATCTATATATCTATATATATATATATATATATATCTATATATATATATATATATATATATATATATATATATATTTATTTATTTTATTTTTTATTTATTTTTTTTTTTTTTTCTGACTTCGTGATCATCCTATCTTGTCGTGCCAGTACTGCAACCAGTTCAGGGCTTCTTGGTTGGCTTCATATAGGTCTTACTGACATTTGGACCCAGTTCACAATCACGGAGAATATGTTGTAAGGTTTGGTTCGGGTGGCCGCATGGGCACTCGGCTGAGTTTGCCTGTTCCTATTTCAGGAGGTTATCTCTGGTTCTTCATGAAGAAGTCGCCTATACAGTAGCAATCATTACAGATATTTTACTGACATTTGACTGAGTTTAAGGTCAAATCTCAAGCCAAAAGCAGAGATAATATTGACAACATGGTTTGTTTTTGATTTTAGTTTTGTTTTGGGGGGGTGGGGGGGCGTCCTATGTTCCAACCCCTAACCTCTAGTTCGAGGGAAAAAATGTCTTGAACCCTCTGTGGGGCCGGAATTGTTGGGAAGGTGTCGTAACACGGACCCACAACAGGGGGCGCTAATGAACGGACAATGGATAAGGGAAGGAGTAACAATTTAATGTTGCACAAGAACACAACGTAATATAAACAAGGGTACTGCCAATCATACACAAGAGGACTGCGGGCAGGCTCGAAGATAGGAGACCTCGGATGAACGAAGAGCCGGGACCCACACCGCTTCTACCACCAACGGCCTGAAGAACACCGAAGCCGCCAAGCCCTGAGTCCCCAGGTGGTCTCTGTCCTCCGTTGTCGGCCCTGGTACTGCTGGCAGACAGAAACAGAAGGTGGTGAGTGTGAATCCTCACACCCAGCAACCTTGATTAATGATTCTTCTTGGAGGGAGAACCTCCACCTCCAATCATACACACGTGCAGCTCCGGTTTACCACTTATTGGTTTTGGGATGTGAGGCGAAGTCGTCGCAGTCACACCAAAACACCAGATAAGGAATATCACCAGGAAAAACAGCTGCAAAACAGATCAGATTATTATTCGCAATAATTACAGCAAGAGGTTACCTTGAATCGTAGGAGATTTCTCGGCGAGGAGGTGGAGTCGCCGCCCGGCCTTTATGGTGATGATGATGATGAGATGAATGAGTGACAGCTGGTGTTGAGGATGATTGACGGTTGTCACTCCCAGTGGTTCTGGCGCCCTCTTGTGCTTGAAGCCCGCACTCCAAGCAGGGCGCCATCCGGTGGTGGTGAGCCAGCAGTACCTCCTCTTCAGCGGCCCACACAACAGGAATTCCCACTCTGAAACTCGTCAGGAAATTGAGCAACCCGAGGTATCTGAGTTGACGTCACAGCCACGGCGGCCGCATTTGCAACTGGTTGGAAAACAATATTTCTAAAGTTGAAAATGCATCTTTAAAATTAAATTTAGCAAAACATTACTGCTATATGTAATATATTCACATTCTATGTACATTTAGTTAAGTTACCAGCACCACACATCAGCAAAACATCTTTGATGACTTTGATGACGGTAACGTTTTGCCGCCGAGGTAATCTTGTGATCACACTTTTTCCAGGAGTATGGGGTTTTTTATGTCGGGTCTTTCCAAGCTTCCGAGGGTTCTGAGCACAACAAAAATATTCACACTAAGCTTGGTGAAAAACTGACCAGCCATTTTTTAAAATGTATTTATTTATTTGTTGTTGCTTTCTTTTTTTACACAATGCACACAAATACATGACAGATTTCAATACCCTCCTTGAGCACAACATGTAATATATGTACCAAAGTCCCTTAAGCTTGTCTCTTGTTTCCATTCGGGGTCACCACAGAAAAACTGAGGTGCACGTGCATGTTAATTTGGCACAGATTTTACGCCGGATGCCCTTCCTGACACAACTCCACACTACATGGGGAATGGAAGCAGGAACCTTCTAAACTGGAACTGCTTGGCCACCACCCCTACCACTGTCACATACATCCCATGGCTTTGGTTTATTACTTCTTGCTTGAGCTCGAATCCACCAGCTTTTAGAATTTGGCTGCAATATTTTTAATATACCCTAATTTTTGCCATTTATTATTTTAATACGCTGTGAATATTTTGTTACAGAATTATCTTTTTTTCATTTTGAAGAATGTTTTTTTGTGTGTTAATTTGTATTTCCTCATCTCAGAATGCTTGGTGAACACACTGACATGGAAGCAAAGATGGAGTGAGATGTTTGCTGCATATGTCAGCACATTGCCAAAATGATTTTACAGCTCAACAACAGCTCCTGTGCCTAGTGATCTGTGAAAGACAGAGGTTGTATCTCAGCACTTAGCTGCGTTTTCTGTGCAGACACGTCCCCTTTCTGCAAAAAGTTAAAAGGAAACCATTCTGAAAGCCCACACAGCACTTGCTGCTGTACAAAAAGATCTTCAGGATTTCAATCTGACTTCTCTGTAGAGGTCATTAATAACACGGAACAGATCATTTGCAAAAAAGAAGAAATATTAACACAGAGAGAAACGAAATAGCAAAGATCTGTTTGTCTTCAATGACCACAAATTTACTGGAACAAATTCTCCCTGTCAACACTGCAGAGCCATCTTCCACAGATAAAAGAAGCTCTTTATTTGCCCATCACTGCTTGTAAAATGCAACCACAACAGCTGGTATATGGCTGAACACATGCTTCAAAAATAGAATGACACTCATTAGAAGAAATGCCCCTGCCAAGGCGCGCAAACACCAAAGCTTTCTGTGTTAAAAAAAATAGAATTAATTCAATTTCTTGGCTTTGCCTCCTTACAAAACCGCTCCAGAATATCATGGTTTCTATTTTCCTTGAAAATTATGTCCTTTCAGACAAATTGTGGTGGTAATAATCATCACGGTGTGTCAAATTAGGGTTTCAAACTATTGATTAAAATGCATATCAGGGGATTGCAAGTCATGATGATGGATGAAGTGATTAGACTGGGATTAATTTTGTTGTATGACAGCAACCGAAAAAGTAAGTTCCTTTGGCTTCTCCCTTTTTTCACTTGGGTTTTACTCCAGGTGCCTTTCCTGATACAACTCCACATTACATTGCTCATGAAAACATATCGATTACATGTTTCACATAACAGACAGGAGTGGTTTTGAATCAGTATCCTTCCACACTGGAAACAAGTAAAGTAGGTGCTTGGCCACCACTCCAAGACAAACCAAAATAAGTAACTTTGTTTTGCCTATGTAATATCCCATAGATGTGTCTGCCACCTGCTGGATGGTTAGTAGATCATACATATGGAAATTATAAACACCTACAGTTGAACTGCCCAAGAATGGGCAGCTCGTGTGCACCCCAAAATGCTTCAACCACCGGCTCCCACCTTCATGTCATGGTCAGCTAACAAGGTAAGGGCAGTGAGAAACATGATGCCCGCTACATAGACAAATACAGGACAACAGAATGGAAAAGTCGTAGTTTGAATTACAGGGGAACCGGGTGAGTATGACCCTAATCAAGACTTGGACTTACATTAACTACATTCAAACTTCTGCCTTAAGTTACACTTAACTGTCCAGGTTAGCTAAAACTACATTTTAACTAGCATTAGCAATGCACCTTGTCATAGGGTTCCTAAGTACCATAACAGTTGGTTACCTCCTGGTTTATACATGTTGTGTGGGTGATGTAGATTCTCTTGACACTTGTTAGTTTCTGGTTGACTTTTACAATCATTTTGTCGAAAACTAGGTGAGTAAGTGATTAGTCATCAAAGAAGAGTGATGCATTGCTGCTATGAGCAACCAGCCCCCTCTATTATCCAAAGCAAGGACAACATGAGACTGCCTGGTCTTTCTGTTTTTGATTCGTGTTAAGGTTAGAAAATGTGACGTTTTCAGGGATTAGCCACCATACATGGGTCGGTCCCTGGGAAATGAGAACATGAGGTCAAACAGATCTGTTATAAATTCCTCTACATAAAGGATTTGGGTGTTTAAATTGCTTTTAACTTGCTTCTTGTATGCTAAAAGCAATTTTTCCATGTGTATGCACAACTGGAAAGTATTCACAACGCTTCCCTTTTTCCACATTTTATGTTACAGCCTTATTCAAAAATTAATGAAATTCTTTTTTTTTTTTTCCCCTTCAAAATTCTACAAACAGCACCCCATAATGACAATGTGAAAAAGATTTTGGAGATTTTTGCAAATTTATTGAAAATAAAAACTAAGAAATCACATGTACTTAAATATTTACAGCCTTTGCCATGAAGCTCAAAACTGAGCTCAGGTGCATCCTGTTTCCACTGATCATCAATGAGATGTTTCTAGAGCTTAGTTCAAGCCCATCTGGGGTAAATTCAGTTGATCTGACAGGATTTGGAAAAGCACACACCTGTCTACATATAAAGTCCCACAGTTGACAGTTCACGTCAGATCACAAACCAAGCATGAAGTCAAAGGAATTAACTGTAGACTTCTGAGACTGGATTGTCTTGAGGCACAAATCTGGGGAAGGGTACAGTAACATTTCTGCTGCTTTGAAGGTCCCAATGATCACAGTGGCCTCCATCATCTGTAAATGGAAGACTTCCACCAAGACTCTTCCTAGAGCTGGCCGCCCATCTAAAGTGAGCGATCGGGAGTCAGGGAGGTGACCAAGAACTCGATGGTTACTCTGTCAGAGCTCCAGCATTCCTCTGTGGAGAGAGGGGAGCCTTCCACAAGGACAACCATCTCTGCAGCAAATCACCAATCAGGCCTCAGGGTGTATGGTTTTCTGAAGGGTGTAAAAAGCCATATTCATTGGTAAAACAACTTGATAACAATTTTATCATATACCTATAAATGATAAATGCACGCAGAACACAATGCGCGTGCAGACAGAGGGGCGGTGTGAGTGGCCCGCTGCAGCGTTTACGAGCCTGCAGACTCAGTAAGCGAATCGGAGGCAGTGAGAGCAATTGCGGTGATGCCGACCGGTGCCGCGACCGGCCCGCCGGATAAGGATACAGAACACAATGCGCTGTTAAAAAAAAAAGAAGAAGAAGAAGCATGCAAAATTGCACTAAATAAAATCTGTGAAACTGCAAAGCCGCAAAAGGGAGTTAGGTTCTAAAAATAACCTGCGATAGGCGAAATCCGCGAAGTAGTCAGCGTTATTTTTTACAGTTATTATAGATGTTTTAAGGCTGTAAAACCCCTCACTACACACTTTATAAACTTTTCTCAAACAGGCATTAACATTTTCTCACTTTTCTCTTCTGTGTAAACACTCAAAGTTCAAACGTTAGTAGAAAAAAAATAGAACGCTTTCCTATAAATAATTATGATGGCTTTTAGAACTAACAAATTTAATTTTAACGATCAACCTACGAGGTTGGACACGTAAGAAATTATTAATAGTGACTCACCAATATTTCACAGTTCCTCTGACTGTGCCTCTTCGTCGTGACGCCGCTCCGCTGTCCAACTGGCTGATTACTCGGGTGGTATGAAAAATATTACCCATCCGCGAAAAGGGTTTGTTTTGATATTTATTCTTTAGTGTTTTATCCAATCATATTGGCGTATCATTTATATATATATATATATATATATATATATATATATATATATATATATATATATATATATAGAACAGATATATAGAACAGATTTCTCAGGAATATATTTCCAAAGGTGCTATGTGAGGTTGCTGGCCAATCAAGCACAGTGATACAACGGTCATTTTCCACTTATTGGTACTTTCTGGAATGAGTTGAAGACCTAGTTTAGGGCTGGTGGCTGGCAATCACCTTAGTATTTCTTCTGTTTTTCTTGTTGCTAAATGCTGATAAATTATACTGTAGTTGTTGCCTTTCTGCCACCTGATTCTGTTGTTTTTCTCTCTCTGTTTAAGGTGTGGCTCCATCAAGAGATGGGAGTGGGTGTTTTTCTTCTGCAGACCTCCTGTCTTATGTACCAGCATGGACTCCCAAAATCTCCCAAAATTTACTGTAAAATTTCCCGTATTGTCTATTGTGTTTGTAGCATGGCCCAAGCAGAGGGTCACCCCTTTGAGTCTGGTCTGCTTGAGGTTTCTTCCTCAAATCATCAGAGGGAGTTTTTCCTTACCACTGTCACCTGTGTGCTTGCTCTAGGGGTTGGTGAGATTCGATCTTACTTGTGTGAAGCGCCTTGAGGCAACTTTGTTGTGATTTCGTGCTATATAAACTGAAATTGAATTTTCACCACATTTAGGTCACAAACCAAGTAATGTACACATGCAAAGAAACCAAAACAAAAAGTATAGAAATAAGGCTATGTGCAATAAAATGGAATGACACAGGGAAAAAGTATTGAACACGCTTACTGAAATTTATTTAATCCTTCATACCGAAGCCTTTGTTGGTAACGACAGCTTCAAGGCACCTCCTGTATGGAGAAACTAGTCTCATGCATTGCTCAGGTGTGATTTTGTTCCATTCTTCCACACAAACAGTCTTCAAATTTTGAAGGGTCCATGGACCTCCTCTATCAATTCTGATCTTCAGCTCTTTTTGTAGATTTTTTTATTGGATTCAAGTCAGGTGATTGCCTGGGCCATTCTAGCAGCTTTATGTTTATTCTCTGAAACTAATTCACCTTCATCATCCTGTAGATGGCAGCAGATTTTTATCAAGAATGTCTTGGCACATTTTTCCATTCATCCTTCCTTCAAAGACATGACGTTTGCCAGTGACGTATGCTGACAAACAGCCCCACAGCACGATGTTTCCACCACCAAACCTTACCATTGGCATGGTGTTTTTGGGGTGATGTGCAATGCCATATGACCTCCAAACATGGTGTGTATTATGGCATTCAAAGAGTTCAGTTTTGGTCTCATCTGATCAGACTATATTCTCCCAGTGTTTCACAGGCTTGTCTGAATATTGAGCACCAAACTTTAAATGCGCTTCAACATGCTTTTTCTTCAGCAATGAAGTCTTGTGTGGTGAGCATGCATACAGACCACAACGGTTGAGTGCATTACTTATTGATTTCTATGAAACAATTGTACCTGCTAATTCCAGGTCTTTCTCAAGCTCTACACAAGTGGTCCTTGGCTCTTGGACAACACATCTGTTTGAAATCTTGTGAGGAGCACCTGGTCGTGGCCGGTTTGTGGTGAAATGATATTCTTTCCAATTCCAGATTATGGCCCCAACAGTGCTCACTGGAACATTCAGATGTTTAGAACTCCTTCTGTAACCAATTACATCAGTATGTTTTGCAACAATAAGGTTGCCAAGATCTTGACAGAGCTCTTTGCTTTTACCCATCATGCAATGTTTCTTGTGTGATATCTTGGTAACAAGACACCTTTTAATATAGGCTATCAGTTGGGACTGAACTAGCTGATACTAATTTGCACTGTAAAGGGGCAGGATTGCTTGAGGCCCTGTCACACTTAGCAAGAATGAGCAGAAGTCAAGTAGAATCAGTACAGATCGAATGGGTAAAAAAGACACAATTCAAGCCATAGTCGGGAGGGACAGCTATTCTGACAGCTGTCTCAGAATGCTACTTGGCTACTTAGAATGTGGGCAGATCCAGCCTCAACTGATTTGTGCACATTCTGTGTGCATCAGCTTTCGAATGCAATCCAAATGTAGTTATAACACAGTATTTCTGTGAAGGCTCTCAGTTGTCCAGGTGGTTTCCATAGTAGAGAAGCTTGACACAGTACAAATACCTAGAATGCTGTTAGATTGCAGTAAGACTATTATGAATGAACCTCAAATGCCATACAACTGCGGTTCGGACGCCACCCAAAGCCTGGGTGGAAGGCAACTAAGGGGAGGGCATGGCAGAGCGAGCACTGCAGTCTCCTATGTTTGGAGACCTGCCGTGTGTCTCTGCTGGATGTCGAATGACATCCAACCAACTGATGACATGTAAACCAGGGTCCACTGAATATCACATCACTGTAGCACATGTACACCCATGTGATGAGACTACTATGGTCATCAGATCACTGATGTGCACACAAGATAATTCCGTTGTGGCCGTGATAGCCCCCAGCCCACGATGCATCACAGTAGACCCATAATCAGGAGACCCTGGACTACATGTATCAGGCCATATACTGGATATCATATGAAATCTTGAAGGCAAGTGTTGATATGAAAGATTACACAGTGGCCAGCTGTGCTTTCTCTCTCTTTCGGTGTCGCTCGCCCTCTCACCCGCTCACACCCTTCCCCTCTCCAGATATTCACCTTATTCAGCTCTGCCCACTTTTACAACAGAGGCATTTCCATTTTGTCTTAGGACTTCCGCTGAGAGGTGTTTTCAATATCGAACAATGGACGCCATTCCATGGGTAGAAACAAAAACCTTTTTGAAAAGCTCAAAGGGATCGACTCTGGCTCACACACAGGTCATAACAGAGTGGGAAGATGACATGAAAAAGTGGCCCTCGATTAATTTTAACTACTTTGTGTTGTCACTCAGCGTGGACAGTTTGGCTATGAGGAACTACAAGCTTTGGGTTGCACAGCTCGTATGAGCTCGTATAAAAGAACAATAAAGTTAAAATACTACCCTACAAGTAGTACTCCCATAATGCCAACATTACGTAATGTTAATATACGTATGGAGTTATTTCATGCAGTGACTGGTTGTATCAAATGCCAGAAAAATTAGTAAATTAGATAGCAGCTAATGCTACAAACACAGCTTACCTGTTTGTCTCACTAGCATTCCCCGTGGCTTCTTCAATGTTGTAGTCCAACCATTTCTCTTTGTAACGATCCAGTGGTGTGGGGTTTTTTTCTCCATAAAATGAAAAGAACAGACATAGGGACATTTGGATGGATTTTTCAAATTCAGCACCTTTAGTCAGCACCGGAGATCCTCGTCTTTCGATGGAGGAGGGAACAAGTTAAATGCTGGTCCACAGTACTCAGATCTCTCCTTTCCATGTTCAAAACATCATTCTGAAACCAGTAGTTTCCTCTTCTTCCACTTGTTGTGGCATCCACAAACTGAACAATTAATGCTGCTCATGTTTGGACACTTCTAACGTACTGTGTTCCCGCGTAGCTAATCACCGACACAGTGGCAAACTGGAAGTTGCTTGACAAAATGGAGTCGCCCACCCTGACTTCCTAAATAAGGTGAATAACTCTATGAACTGACCACACTGTGTCAATGCGTGTGTGTCGTGCCAATTAGTCAATCAGACCCGGCGCCAGAAAAAAAATAGTAAGGGGGCAATGAGTTTATCACAGGGGGCAGGGTCGACCCCCCCCCCCCCCCAAAAAAAAGTGCGCACCGGAGGGGATGTGCCTCTGAGCGTGCGTAATGAACTGGGTGTGCTCCTGGAAAGCTTGTGTATTTAGGCTACATCATTGTAAGAGACTGACTAAGAGTAAAGAGTGATGACGGTATTTTTTTAATTATTATTTGAACGTATAGACGCTCGGTCAAGTGATCTCCTGCATACCACACAGAGCCGATGTTCTGTCTAGACGAGGCATGCCAACCTTCGACACTCTGAGCTGTGATGTACCTTCGCGTTGTCCAATAGGAACGACGTGTCGGGCCAAAACATGGAAGACTCGTGGCAGAAACCACTGATCTCTACAAAATGGATTGGTGCAGAAAACACTGATCTGTACAAAACATTAACGTGTCACAGGACTGCTCATTTATAGAGCAGTTTTCTGAAGAAAAATCATTGGAAATGTTTTTTTGTTGTTTGTTACCTCAAAATTTCTGATTACTGTTAAAAAAAAAAGTTTAGAACACTTGTAATTAAAATAGCTAAATAAATCAATAAATGGTTCTTTAGAAACCATTCATCTGTAAATTAAAACCACCTGTTATTTCAGATTAGATAATTTATTGTTTAACATAAGGAACCTCAGACATTTATTTTTAGACAAATAAAATAACATGGAAACTTGTACATTTTTTAAAGTCTGGTAGATTATTTATATCTCATTTCAACCAGAACAACAAACACTAAATAAATACAAATGTTTATTATAAATGCAACAGGAAATGATTTAACAATGACTGCAGTGTGATTGTAAAGTAGGATTTCTGTGACATAAACCTCATGCTGAATTTTTTATAGTCATTTCAACTTTTAATTACGTCCATCCATCCATCCATCCATCCATTTTCTTCCGCTTTATCCGGAGTTGGGTTGCGGGGGCAGCAGTCCGATACAGCGACCGCATCACTGCAGATGCTGCACCGATCCGTCTATCGATCTCACGCTCCATCCGTCCCTCACTCGTGAACAAGACCCCGAGATACTTAAACTCCTCCACTTGAGGCAAGGACACTCCATCGACCTGAAGAGGGCAAAGCACCTTTTTCCGGTCGAGAACCATGGCCTCGGATTTGGAGGTGCTGATTTTCATCCCGGATGCCTCACACTCAGCTGCAAACCACCCCAGTGCACGCTGAAGGTCCTGATTTGACGAAGCCAACAGAACCACATCATCTGCAAACAGCAGAGACGAGATTCTGTGGTTCCCAAACCAGACCCCCTCTACACCCTGGCTGCGCCTAGAAATTCTGTCCATAAAAATAATGAACAGAACCGGTGACAAAGGGCAGCCCTGGGGGAGGCCAACGTGCACTGGAAACAGGTTTTACTTACTACCGGCAATGTGAACCAAGCTCCTGCTGCGGTCGTACAGGGACCAGATAGCCCTTAGCAAAGGACCCCGAACCCCGTACTCCCGGAGCACACCCCACAGGGTGCCCCAAGGGACACGGTCGAACGCCTTCTCCAGATCCACAAAACACATGTGGACTGGTTGGGCGAACTCCCATGAACCCTCGAGCACCATATGGAGCGTGTAGAGCTGGTCCAGTGTGCCGCGACCAGGATGAAAACCACACTGCTCCTCCTGAATCCGAGGTTCGACCATCGGTTGAATTCTCCTCTCCAGTACTCTGAAATAGACCTTACCGGGGAGGCTGAGGAGTGTTATCCCCCTATAGTTGGAACACACCCTCCTGTCCCCCTTCTTAAACAGAGGGACCACCACCCCGGTCTGCCAATCCAGAGGCACTGTCCCCAATCGCCACATGATGTTGCAGAGGTGTGTCAGCCAAGACAGTCCCACAACATCCAGAGACTTAAGGTACTCAGGATGGATTTCATCCACCCCAGGAGCCTTGCCACCGAGGAGCTTTCTAACCACCTCGGTGACTTCGGCCTGGGTAATGGATGAGTCCGCCTCTGAGTCCCCAGTCTCTGCTTCCTCTTCGGAAGACGTGACGATGGGATTGAGGAGATCCTCGAAGTATTCCTTCCACCGCCCGACAACATCCCCAGTCAGGGTCAACAGCTCCCCACCCGCACCATAAACAGTGCTGGTGGAGAGCTGCTTCCGCCTCCTGAGGTGTCGGACGGTTTGCCAGAATCTCGTCGAGGCCGACCGAGAGTCCTCCTCCATGGCCTCCCGAACTCCTCCCAGACCCGAGTTTTTGCCTCTGCGACCGCATGGGCTGCGGTACGCTTGGCCTGCCGGTACCTGTCAGCTGCCTCCAGGGTCCCACCTACCAACAAAGATAAGTAGGACTCCTTCTTCAGCTTGACGGCATCCCTTACTTCCGGCGTCCACCACCGGGTTCGGGGATTGCTGCCGCAACAGGCACCAGAGACCTTGTGACCACAGCTACGAGCGGCCGCATCGACAATGGAGGTGGAGAACATGGTGCACTCGGACTCCATGTCTCCAACCTCCCCCAGGATCTGGGAGAAGCTCTCCCGGAGGTGGGAGTTGAAAACCTCACTGACAGAGGGTTCCACCAGTCATTCCCAGCAGACCCTCACGATACGTTTGGGCCTGCCAGGTCTGACCAGCTTCCTCCCCTCCCAGCAGATCCAACTCATCACCAGGTGGTGATCGGTCGACAGCTCTGGCTCTCTCTTCACTCGAATGTCCAAGACACGTGGCCGAAGGTCAGATGATACGACTACAAAGTCGATCATCGACCTCCGGCTCAGGGTGTCCTGGTGCCACGTGCACTTATGGACACCCTTGTGCTCGAACATGGTGTTCGTGATGGACAAACTGTGACTAGCACAGAAGTCCAACAACTGAACACCACTCGGGTTCAGATCGGGGAGGCCGTGCTTCCCGATCAACCCCCTCCAGGTCTCACTGTCACCGCCCACGTGGGCGTTGAAATCCCCAGGAGAACAATGGAGTCTGCAGTCGGAGTGCTACCTAGTACCCCTCCCAGGGACTCCAAGAAGGTTGGGTGCTCTGCACTGCCGCTCGGCCCATAGGCCGAGACAACAGTGAGAGACCTGTCCCCGACACGAAGGCGTAGGGACACGACCCTCTCGTTCACTGGAGTGAACTTCAACACATGGCAACTGAACTGGGGAGCAATAAGCAATGCGACCCCAGCTCTCCGCCTCTCCCCGTGAGTAACGCCAGAAAAATGAAGCGTTTGTAATTACGTCAAAATATGTAATTGCCTTTAAAGTTGTTATCAGGACAGAGTAATTTCTAAAATACGAATTTGAGCACAATAAGTGGAGAGCTTCTACCTGTTCAAATGTCTTTTGACTGTGGACATTTTTAATGATCCGTTCATTTATTGTTAAAACATAAAATGAAACAGCTTTTTAAAAAATAATAAAATAGTTGCTGTTCAAAGAGCCTTTTATTTAGAAGCAGGTGATGTTATGCTCGATTCTCTGGACCAGATGAAGGTCTCTTCAGCAGCTTTGAACTCTGGTGATGTTGCTGAAGACACTTTTGTCCTATTTTGAAGAGCAGAGATGTTTTCTTTCGACTGGACTTCGTGGTGTTCAGCTCATCAATGGAAGTTTGGTTGTCTGCACAGCAAATGTGCCTGATTGGGACAAATAAAAATATTTCTTTAAATATAAAGAAACACTAAACAGTTTATATATAAAAAAGGGGGAAAAAAAACGCCAAAAAAAAACAAAGGGAAAAAACGCCCATAAAAATAAGTTATTTAAAGCTGAGCTTTTGTGGTGTCTAAAAAAAAGCTCTAGCTTTATTTGGTAAAAATAAAGACTGAACCATCTACAAATTAAAGCGTTCAGTCAGATCAACTGTGCTAAAAAGCTAAGCTAACGATAGCCAATCAATAAACCTTCACAGCAGTGCAGAATCGTCACGTTTTACTTTTATTTTATCCTCACCTCGATAAAGCTGCAGAACTAACCTCCGTTGGGCAAACTGTGACTTCACATATATCCAAAAAGTGGGAGATTTTGGACTGAGTGGGTTTGCTCCATCCCCCCCGGCTTCCTGCCTCGGTCTGCGCAGTGATGATGCCTGAAGGCCGGCTTCTCCGTGCGGGTCGGCCCGCTGTCGCGGTTCGATCGGTATCCCACCAAGTCGTCAGTCCTCCCTCGGTTGGCGTCACTCTGAAAAGTAGCTGAAAAAAAGCTTCTCCCAGCAGGGTGATGGGAGAATCGTTCTACTGCTGTTTTTTAAAGTTTTTTGTGGTTCAGGTGACCCAAATTCAAGTTGCCGATCGCTGAACTTTTTTCAGGTTGTGGAAACAGCCAGAGTGTGACGTGGCCGCAATCTCTGCCCCCTTGCCGCTTCCAAAGCGACGCGTCTGATGTCACGACGCTTTGGAAACGCACCGGCCTGGCGTTACGAAGTGTTAAAGCGTGGCGCTGAAGCTTGCAGTGTGAAAGGCCCTTGACACTGCTTGAATAAATCGAGCTTGCCCTCTGCCACACTGACAAGCGCAACCCTCAACCTATCAAATCACTTGAACACAAACATGCCATATCCATTTGTTTTAAAATTAATTATTTTAGTTAATTAATTTGGTTTATTTGTTAAATACGTGATATTATTGAATAACTAATATTTTGCTATATTTTCCAGTATTTCTTTTTCTTTCTTTTTTATTTTTATTTTTTGATAACTCTAACATCCGAGGGGGCGAGGTTCATGATGTGAGGGGGCGTCGCCCCCAAACGCCCCCTTGTGGCGCCGGGTCAGTAGTCAATGCTGCACATAACGGGCTCTCGGAACCATGCAATCGGGTCTCATATGCCCTGACGTACAGTGGACTGTCCCACTGTCCAGCTGATGCAAGCAGTGATGAGGGCGTACGGTCCATGGTGAAAAATCCCTGATGAATCAATGTTTTTGGATAGCACTCTTTAGATCCTTATTGCTGGTTGAGATTAGGCCGGAATTTATACATGTGCCCGCCACAGTGGCAGGTGTGTAAATAAACCCTGGGCCTAATTTGAACCGGCAGTAAGGATCTGAAGAGTCATATCCAAAAATGGCCTACTGTCTGCTAAAAAGCTGATTTCTTGGAGAGAGTAAAAGGGGGGGGCAACGAACACTGTCTGATGTCCAGACGGACAGTGGGGCATCTTACTGTCTGGCTGGATGCTGCGCATTGTGCCGCTCAACGCAGCATTATATGGATTAATAATTTCATAGTGGACGACGCATCTGCCTATCGGATCATGGCTGCAGCATGGCTGTGGTCTCTGTGCGGTGGGATGCGTGTCTGGATCTCTTCTAAAGGTGATTATTAATTTTATTTAAATGCTAATGCCTTGGTAAACAGTTGCATCATCAGTCCTTCTAATGGTTTAGATGATGTATCGGTCATTATATGTTAATTACAGCTGTGACATCTCGTTCAGAAGAGCTGTGCAGCACCGCCCTGGTCCGTTGAGATGCATTGACTCTCTGTGACGCAGTAGCATGGCACGGTGTGTATGAACGAGGTGTTACAGCCATGATAGCATAATATTACAGATACATCTTCGAACTCATGAGGTGGACCGACAGTGTACCTGTAGTGTCGTGTTCATTATGGACATAACATCGCATTCACAAAGGCTCCGCTGCTGTGTGGCTGTGTGACGCATTGACTTGCAGTGACACACAGTGTTTTCAGATTGATTGCGCAATGTTCACATCTAGTTCACAAAATGAATGTGTGCTACAGACATTGTACATTATAATATTTCCTTTGCACACCACAAATCAGATGGACAGCTGGTGCTGTCCAGTAGCTCTGTGCGGCATTCGGCACATGCCAGCACAGTCAGACTGTTCTGAATGCTGTTTTGATGTTGTGAGAGTATTTAGAATGCAGTCAGATGGCAGTTAGAGTCCACCTCGACTGCCGTTCAATATTTTTCCACTTCAACTGCACCACAAACGTTTTGAACATGAGCAAAACATTCATGGCGGCTGCACGGCCGTGCCCGACTGTATAGACTGCTCTGAGGATGCTGTCTAACGTTTCCAAATGCACCTTGACACTTGAGGAATCTTCTTTGTCTTTCGGCTGTTCCCGTTAGGGGTCGCCACAGCAGATCAATTGTTTCCATCTCACCCTGTCCTCTGTATCTTCCTCTGTCACACCAACCACCTGCATGTCCTCTCTCAGCACATCCATGAACCTCCTCTTTGGTCTCCCTCTTCTCCTCCTGCCTGGTGGCTCCATCCTCAGCATCCTTCTCCCTATATACCCTGGGTCCCTCCTCTGCACATGTCCAAACCATCTCAATCTCGCCTCTCTGACTTTGTCTCCAAACCGTCCCACCTGAGCTGTCCCTCTGATATGTTCATTCCTAATCTTGTCCATTCTTGTCACTCCCAAAGAGAATCTCAACATCTTCAGCTCTGCCACCTCCAGCTCTGCCTCCTGTCTTTTTGTTAGTGCCACTGTCTCTCAACCATACAACATTGCTGGTCTCACTACTGTTTTGTAAACTTTCCCCTTCACTCTTGCTGATATTCTTTGGTCACAAATCACTCCTGCCACCTTTCTCCACCCACTCCACCCTGCCTGCACTCTCTTCTTCACCTCTCTACCACACTCTCCATTATTTTGAACAGTTGACCCCAAATATTTAAACTCATCTACTTTCACCACTTCTACTCCTTGTAACTGCACTATTCCACCGGGCTCCCTCTCATTCACACACATGTACTCAGTCTTGCTTCTACTGACTTTCATTCCCCTTCTCTCCAAAGCATATCTCCACTTCTCCAGACTAGATTCAACTTGCTCTCTACTCTCACTACAGATCACAATGTCATCTGCAAACATCATAGTCCATGGGGACTCCTGTCTGATCTCATCTGTCAACCTGTCCATCACCATTGCAAACAAGAAAGGACTCAGAGCTGATCCTTGGTGTAATCCCACCTCCACCTTGAATGAGTCTGTCATTCCGACTGCGCATCTCACCGCTGTCACACTATTCTTGTACGTCCTGCACTACCCTAACATACTTCTCTGCCACTCCAGACTTCCTCATACAATACCACAACTCTTCTCTTGGCACCCTATCATAAGCTTTTTCTAAGTCCACAAACACACAATGTAACTCTTTCTGTCCTTCTCTGTACTTTTCCAACAGTATTCTCAGAGCAAACATTGCATCTGTAGTGCTCTTTCTCGGCATGAAACCATATTGCTGCTCACAGATCTTCACCTGTTTTCTAAGCCTAGCTTCTACTAATCTTTCCCATAACTTCATGCTGTGGCTGATCAACTTTATGCCTCTGTAGTTACTGCAGCTCTGCACATCACCCTTGTTCTTGAAAATAGGAACCAGCACACTTTGTCTCCACTCCTCAGGCATCCTCTCACTTTCCAAGATTTTATTAAACAATCTGGTTAGAAACTCTACTGCCATCTCTCCTAGACATTTCCATGCCTCCATTGGAATGTCATCTGGACCAACTGCCTTTCCACTCTTCATCCTCTTCATAGCAGGCCTCACTTCTTCCTTGCTAATCTCTTTTACTTCCTGATTTACTCTCACCACATCATCCAGCCTTTTCTCTCGCTCATTTTCTTTATCAACTCTTCAAAATATTCCCTCCACCTTCTCAGCACACACTCCTCACTTGTCAGCACATTACCATGTGCATCTTTTACACCCTAACCTACTGCACATCTTTTCCAGCTCTGTCCCTTTGTCTGGCCAATCGGTACAAGTCCTTTTCTCCTTCCTTACTATTCAACTTCTTGTACAGCTCGCAATATGCCTTTTCCTTTGCTTTTGCCACTTCTCTTCTCGCCTTACGCCGCATCTCCTTGTACTCCTGTCTACTTTCTTCATCTCTCCAACTATCCCAAAACTTTTTCGCCAACCTCTTTCTCCTTATGCTTTCCTGGACCTCTTCATTCCACCACCAAGTCTCCTTGTCTTCCTTCCACTGTCCAGATGTCATACCCAGTACTGCCCTAGCTGTCTCCCTCACCACATCTGCAGTACTTTTCCAGTTGTCTAAAATTGCTTCCCCTCCAACTAGTGCTTCTCTCACCTGCTCGCTAAATTTCACACAACAGTCTTCCTCCTTCAGCTTCCACCATCTGATCCTTTGTTGAGCTCTCACTCTCTTCTTCTTCTTCTTTAACTCTAAAGTCATCCTACAAACAACCATCCTATGCTGTCTAGTGACACTCTCTCCTGCTACCACCTTACAGTCTGTGATTTCTTTTAGCTTGCATCTCCTATAAAGAATGTAGTCCACCTGTGTGCACCTTCCTCCACTCTTATATGTTACCCTGTGCTCCTCCCTTTTCTTAAAGTAGGTATTCACCACAGCCATTTCCATCCTTTTTGCAAAATCAACTACCATCTGTCCTTCCCCATTCCTATCCTTGATACCATATCTACCCATTGCTTCCTCATCACCTCTGTTCCCTTCACCAACATGCCCATTGAAGTCTGCTCCTATCACCACTCTTTCATGCTTGGGCACACTCTCCACCATCTCATCTAACACACTCCAGAAATCTTCTTTCTCCTTCATCTCACAACCTACCTGTGGGGCATATGCACTGATGATATTCATCATCACCCCTTCAATTTCCAACTTCACACTCGTCACCCTGTCAGACACTCGCTTAACCTCCAACACACTTTTAACATACTGTTCCTTTAAAATGACCCCAACACCATTTCTCTTCCTGTCCTCACCATGGTACAACAACTTGTACCCACCGCCGATGCTCCTGCTCTTACTTCCCTTCCACTTGGTCTCTTGCACACACAATATGTCTACCTTTCTCCTCTCCATCATATCAGCCAGCTCTCTCCCTTTACCAGTCATACTACCAACATTCAAAGTCCCCACTCTCATTTCCACCCTTCTAGTTTTCTTCTTCTCCCGCTGTTCGTGGCAATGTTTTCCTCCTCTTCTTCGTCGTCTTCACCCAGCAGTAGCCCAATTTCCACCGGCACCCTGTTGGGCAATAGCACCGGTGGCAGACGTTGTTAACCCGGGCCGTGACCGATCCGGTATGGGAATTCGATTCTGAGTCTGCATAGTTGGGTTGGCTTGTTTTACGCCGGATGCCCTTCCTGACGCAACCCTCCTCATTTATCCAGGTTTGGGACCGGCACTCAGAATGTACTGGCTGCACACCCCATGTGGCTGAGTTACCTTGACACTTGAGGAATGTGAGTAGAATTTTCATTCGGAGGGGATTCGGGCTCATTTGGCCTCTAGTGTGACTAATTACTGATAGATTTAGATTTCAGCTGGTGTCTTGTCTTTCAATGGCTTTTTGCACCTCCCCTTTCTTCAGGTGTTTGATACATTTTCCCTGTGTCATATCACATTATTACAAATAACTTAATTTATGGACATCTATGTCTTGATTACTTTGCATGCGCGCATTACTTGGATTGTTACCGTCATCTGGTAAAAATTTCATGTGACGCCTACAGAAATATATATACATATATATATATATATATAGAGAGAGAGAGAGTATCTGGAACGTATTCACCGCGCTTCACTTTTTCAACATTTTATTTTGTTGACAGCCTTATTCCAAAATGGAGTAAATTAATTTTACTCCATTTTTTACTCCAATTTTAAAAATTCTACTTACAACACCCCATAATAACATGTAAAAGTTTTGTTGTTGTTGTTTTGTAAATTTATTAAAAATATAAAACTAAGAAATCACATGTACATAAGTATTCACACCCTTTGCTCAAGACTTTGTTGATGTACCTTTGACAGCAATTACAGCCTCAAGTCTTCTTAAATATGATGCCACAAGCTTGGCGCACCTATCTTTTGGCAGTTTTGCCCATTCCTCTTTGCTGCACCTCTGAAGCTCCATCAGGTTGGACAGGGAGTGTCAGCGCACAGCCATTTCCAGATCTCTGAGATCAGAAAATGGTTCAGGTCTGGGCTCTGGCTGGACATTCACAGAGTTGTCCTGAAGCCACTCCTTTGATATCTTGGCTGTGTGCTTAGGGTCATTGTCCTGCTGAAAGATGAACCATCACCCCAGTCTGAGGTCCAGAGTGCTCTGGAGCAGGTTTTCATCCAGGATGTCTCTGTACATTGCTGCATTAATCTTTCCCTCATCCTGACTATAGTCTCACAGTTCCTGCTGTTGAAAAACACCCTCACAGCATGATGCTGCCACCACCATGCTTCACTGTAGGGATGGTGCCTGGTTTCCTCCAAACATGAGGCCTGGCAATCATGCCAAAGAGTTCAATCTCTGTCTCATCAGAGAATTTTGATTCTCATGGTCTGAGAGTCCTTCAGGTGCCTTTTGGAAAACTCCAGGCGGGCTGCCATGTGCCTTTTTACTAAGGAGTGGCTTCCGTCTGGCCACTCTACCATACAGGCCTGATTGGTGGATTGCTGCATAGATGGTTGTCCTTCTGGAAGGTTCTCCTCTCTCCACAGAGGAATGCTGGAGCTCTGACAGAGTGACCATAGGGCTCTTGGTCACCTCCCTAACTAAGGTCCTTCTCCCCTGACCGTTCAGTTTAGATGGGTGGCCAGAAGAGGCCTGGTGGATCCCAAATTCTTTTATTTACAGATGATGGAGGCCACTGTGCTCATTGGGACTGCCACGGGACAATGGGACTCACTGGGACTGCCACGTTGCTGACAACTGTAGTCTTCTTTCCCTTGTCAACCATCATTATATCTAGTTGGTTGTCCAGCAGCTGCTTGTCTGTCTGAAATTTGAATTCCCGTAGGAACTTAGTCCTGTCGTTCTCAACCACCTTGAGCAGTGTCTCCCCTCGGGATGTGGGTCTTCCAATCCATATGCAGCACAGATGTGCCTGTACACGATTCCCGCCTCTCAGTGTACACTGTCCCAGCTTGCATGCTGCTACTATGTCCTGGATTGTCTCGGCACATTTGCACAGCCTGCAACTTGGGCCCTGTCAGCTGTGGTAGAGTCCTGCCTCTATGAATCTGATGCTTAGGGCTTGCTCTTGTGCTGAAATGATTAGAGCCTCTGTGCTGTCCTTTACGCCAGCTGTTTCTAACCACTGGTAGGACTTCTTGATGTTAGCCACTTCCTTTATCTGTTGATGGTACATCCTATGGAGGTGCTTTGTCTTCCATAATACCTCCTCCTCCTGTTCCTTATCACCATGTGGCTTCAGCTGTCTGAGGCATTATTGTAGCAGCTGATTTTGGGGGCCATCTATCTGATGTATTCATAGATGCTCCTCGTCTCCTTCTGGATTGTGGCTCTGACACTCACTAATCCTCGCCCTCCCTCCTTTTACATTGTCTGTTGTTGTTATAGTTTTTCTTTTGGGGGAGGTGATGGTCTAGTGGTTAAGGTGTTGGGCTTGAGTCCAGAAGATCATGTGTTCAAATCCCCGCCTGACTGGAAAATCACTAAGGGCCCTTGGGCAAGGCCTTTAATGCCCTATTGCTCCCGGTGTGTAGTGAGCGCCTTGTATGGCAGCACCCTGACATCGGGGTGAATGTGAGGCATAATTGTAAAGCGCTTTGAGCGTCTGATGCAGATGGAAAAGCGCTATATAAATGCAGTCCATTTTGTTATGTTCAAAATAAAACATAACTCATCATCATTCCATTGCTCATCAAGTTTCAGAGTACTGGACTTTGGGTGGAAACCTCTGTGCAGTGTGAGGAGTTTTCATGTCTTGACATCAGTGGCATCTATCTCCTCCTGTGGCCACTTATTATCCCAGCTGGGTATCTGATGAGTGGTAGAGTGTATGTATTGATGGCTCGGATCTTATTCCTACCATTGAGCTGACTTCTCAGCACCTGTCTTACCTTCTGGAGATCTTTGGCTGTGACTGACCTTCATGCATCTTCATCATGGTTCCCACTGGCTTGTGAGATTCCCAGGTACTTGTAGCTGTCCTTTATGTCCCCTATCCTGCCTTCTGGCAACTCCACCCCACAGTCCGGATCTCCTTTCCTCTCTTTGCCACCATTCGGCCACACTCATCCAATCCGACAGACATCCCGGTATCCTCGCTGTAGAGCCCGGTGAGGTGGATCACTGAGTCAATGTCTTGCTCACCCTTGGCATACAGCTTGACGTCATCCATGTACAGGAGGTGGCTAATGGTCGCTCCACTCCTGAATCGATATCTGTAGTCGCTGTTTGTGATGAGTTAGGTGAGGGGGTTGAGGCCTATGCAGAACAGCAGCGGGGACAGTGCATCACCTTGGTATATTCTGCAGTTGATGGTGACTTGTGCGATTACCTTGGAGTTGGCCTCCAGTGATGTTTTCCACAGTCCCATTGAGGTCCAGTATCATGTGTGAGGCATTGAGTCAATGGCTTTCTTGTAGGCAATCCATGCTGTGCTCAGGTTGGTCTTACCTGGTCTCTGAGTCCTGGTGTACTGCTCTGTCAACCAGTAGCTGGTGCTTTGACCCTCTGCTATTGTTTCCAATGCTCTTCTGAGCTGTGATCATGTGACGGAGGCCAGCAGGAGTTGCTGTGCATGTGATAGTCAATAGGCCTCACTCCCCTCACAGCCAATTGATAATCTTGCCACTCAGGTCAGAGCCCGGATTTTTGCTGACTGATGAGACTGTCTGCCTCCTATGCTGAAGATCATGGGTTTGCATCCCAAGGGGAGCAAGTAGGACGAGTCAATACACAACACACTGCAGAAGAGAAAGAGTACAGCCACTACATGGTGCAGTGACCTGGATGGGAGTGAGGTTAATGGAGGGAGGAGTGTGACGGAGGCCAGCAGGAGTCGCTGTGCATGTGACATCAATAGGCCTCACTCCACCAACAGCCAAAGGATTCTCTGCCCACTCAGCCCAGAGACTGGATTTTAGCAGATCGGGTCAGAATGTCCACCTCCCATGCCAGAGAGCATGAGTTTGTATTGCGAGGGGAGGGAGTGGGAGGAGTCAATCACAACATAATACATAAGAGAGAGTACAGCTGCTACACATTTGTTTGACTCATGTGCCTACTTTGTTGTGATGCCTGATACAAGCTTGCATGTTGTCCAGGGGAGGTGATGGTCTAGTGGTTAAGGCGTTGGGCTTGAAACCAGAAGAACCTCTGTTCAAATCCCAGCCTGACTGGAAAATCACTAAGGGCCCTTGGGCAAGGTCTTTAATCCCCTATTGCTCCCGGTGTGTAGTGAACGCCTTGTATGGCAGCACCCTGACATTGGGGCGAATGTGAGTCATTATTATAAAGTGCTTTGAGCGTCTGATACAGATGGAAAAGTGCTATATACGAGGTCTCTTAGATAATAAACCGACCCTTTTATTTTTTTTTTAACTATATGGATTTAAATGACATGCGATTACACCAATCATGCTTGAACCCTCGTGCGCATGCGTGAGTTTTTTCACGCGTGTCGGTGACGTCATTTCCCTGTGGGCAGGCCTTGAGTGAGATGTGGTCCCGCCCTCTCGGCTGAATTCCTTTGTTTCACACGCTGCTCGAGACGGCGTGCGTTGCTTTATCAAAATTTTTTCTGGACCTGTGAGGAATATCCGAGTGGACACTATTCGAGAAATTAAGATGGTTTTCTGTGAAAAGTTTAACGGCTGATGAGAGATTATGGGGTGTTTCTGTCGGTGTAAGGACTTCCCACGGAGCGGGACGTCCTGCAGCGCTTCCAGGCGATGTCGTCGGCCTGTTTCGAGCTTAAAACATTCTAATTTAAGGCTTAATTCACCCAGGACATCGTGAGAGAACAGAGAAGATTCAGAAGAGGCCGGCATGAGGAATTTATGCGGACATTCCACTGTTTAAGGACATTTTTTTAATGAAAGACGTACGCGCAAATTCGCCGAGTCGTTTCCGTGACGACTCGGCAAATCTGTGTGCGCCGCGACAGGAAAAACACCTCTGTGTTGAAAACCATTTGTAGAATTCAGGCGGCTTTTAATGGCTTTCAACAAGTGAGTAACTGAGAAATTGTTTAACAGCTTGGGCATGTTCCAACTTGCCCGTTAAGATTTCCAACGGAGGTGTTTTTCCTGTCGCGACCCCCCGCGGTCGGGTCCAGCCCGACATGCGACTCTGCCCGCACGTTCTTTCATTACAAAATGACCGTTAACAATGGAATGTCCGAATAAACTCCTCATGCCGACTTCTTCTGAAAGTTCTCTGTTCTCTGACGACTTACTGCGTCAACAGAGCCTGAAATGTGGAAGTTTTCAACTTGAAATGGCGAGACGCTGCCGCCTCGAAGCGCAGATCGCCGTCAGGCGCCGTGGACCGTCCTTAAAGCGACACTACCAGACCAAAATCTCTCATCAGCCGTTAAAATTTTTACCGAAAACCAGCTGAATTTATTGAATGGTGTCCACTCAGTTGTGCCTTACAGTTTTGAAAAAATTTTTATCAAACAAAGCAACAGTCTCTGAGCCATTCCTAAACAATGAAAAAAATCGACGAGGGGGTGGGCGACTCCTCACTCAAAGACTGCCCACAGGCGAATGACGTAACCGACAGGCGTGAAAAAACTCTGGCATGCCCACGAGGGTTCAAGCATGTCTGATGTAATCACACGTGATTCAAATCCATATGGTTTTTGAAAAAATAATAAGGTCGGATACTTTTCTAATAGACCTCGTAAATGCAGTCTATTTACCATTTGTGCTGAGACGGGTTGTTTGAGGGTGTTGTACCTTTATGGGGGTCCATCATGATCAGAGCTGTCCTGCCCTGTGTTAGCCAGTCTGGATGAGTACCTGCTGTTAGTAGCCCACCCAGTTTAGCCTAGATTATGCTACATTATTATAGCCCCAGTGGCACTAAAGATGAACAGAGCAAAATGATGAGTTACGTATTCAAATATTTTGTTTGTTGGCAAATTCATCTGTCTCCTGTGGAGTTGGGGCTCTAATGGACAGATGACATCACATTTCCACAGAGTTTTGTGGTGAGCAGAACTATTTTCCCGGTTTTCAGACAAATACGCTGCATTTGAGCAGAGTTTGGTGCTCCAAAAGCATGAAGTTATATTTCCTCACTCGAACAGCTCCACTACGTCTCCTCACTCAGAGAGAGACAGACAGAGTGAGACAGAAAGTGAGAGACAGAGCGAAAGAGAAACAGAGAGAGTGAGAGACAGATATAGAGAGCTACTGTATATTTGTCTATTTCCTCCAGACACGGAGCTGCACTTACTGTGTCAGTCCTTTTTCCACTTGCTGGACTTTTGACCAATCAGAACACCGGAATGAACAGGTGGACAACAGCAGGAAAAATAAATGACATGCAGAGGTCAAAATGAAAAAAAAAACACACACACACACACAAGTAGTGGCAAAGTTCTCCGCCTGATATCCACTTAAAGTTTTAAACACGCCTAAACTTTCAGACTTGGCGGACATCAGCTCGCAAGGTGCATATTTTGCAGATGGGGAAAATGACTTTTGTCTGACAAAAATGAACACAAACATATAGAATCAGTTCCTCCTATGTTTCTTTAGTATGATTAGGGCTTATCATTAAAACTACAATGGGTTTACATGGCTAAGAATTGCTGGAAACAGGGGCTAGGCTGGGCTGAAGCCCAGGGGCCTATCACGATGCGAAAAAAATGTGCAGTTAATATGTAATTTGTTGATTAATCTCTCAGTCACTTTAAATTGTGGCGTCCGGTTGAACCCGTGACAAAAAAACTGCCCACCCATTAGGTTGCCAAGCAACAGCGAATCATATTGGAGAACGTTCATCGTGAATGGCAGGTGTGTGTCAATACGCTGAATGCGACCCTGCAAGAACAACATGTCGGGACAGCAGGCTCCAGGGAAGAGAAAGTTTGAGAGTGGGGCGCTGAAAAGAAAGGCCCTTAAAGAAAAGGAGGCCCGTGGCAAAGAGCTATTAAAGCAGATGCCCAAGTTAACCGGGTATTTTAAACCTGTAAGTGCAAATGCCACAAGCGAAGAGGAAGGTGTTTCTCCCGCCGCTGTCACTGGTGATAATGGCAGGGATGGTGTCGGCGGTGTCAGAGTGGAACCTGCGGCGGTTGTGGAGTGGAGGAGGAGGGGGGTCTCAGCGAACTGAGCGAAGAAGAGGAAGAAGAGACCTCATCATGTCCTGGGACTTTAGCAACTTTACATCAGGAGGAGTCAACGACACCACCTGCTGCTACTGAGGCAAGCAGCAGCGCCAGCGGTGCCGAAGCAGGAGGACAGACGAGGGTGCACGACCCTTACAGCACTGAACCCGCTCTATGGGGACTGCCTGCAGATGAACAGGTACGCGCCTATTAGGCTAAAATGGGACCCACTTCGTGTCAAAATAGAGAGTCTGATGTGTCTGCCTCTGAACGCACATACAAGCACCAGCGTAGATTTTTTTCCAATGCCCATTTTAATCGCAAATTGGTCAATGGAGAAAATGTGCACAGAGATTGGCTGTGTTACTCACCACGACAGGGAAATGTATTTTGCTTTGCATGCAAAATATTTGGTAAGAGCAGAAAACTGTCCCCCTTTTCCAACTTGGGCTTCTCAGATTGGAAGCATGCCACAGAAAGAATTGCAGAGCATGAGAACAGCCAGATTCACAGAATGGCCATACATTAACCAATCAGCTGAACGTGAGACTGTGGACACAGAGTTCATTAAACAATTCAGTGAGGAATGTGAATATTGGACAAATGTTCTACAAAGAGTAATGAGTGCTGTGACATTTTTATCAGAGCGAGGGCTGGCTTTTAGAGGAAGCAGTCAAAGATTTGGTGATAAAGACAATGGGAACTACCTGGGATGTATGGAACTTATCAGCCAGTTTGACCCCTTTTTTAAAAGCCCACATTGAGAAATATGGGAATGCAGGAAAAGGAACACCCTCATATCTGTCATTAAACATTTGTGACGAGTTCATTCACTTAATGGGAGAGAGTGCTCAATGAAATCATAAGCAGGGTAAAAATAGCCAAATATTTTTCTGTTAGTGTAGACTCAACCCCAGACATTACTCATGTCAATCAGCTTACATTTATACTCAGATATGTTTCACCAGGAGATATTGAAGAGCGCTTTGTGAAATTTCTACCCATTTCTAGCCACACTGGAGATACACTATTCCAAACAGTTACCAAGGCATTAGAGGACATGGAAATAGACATCAACAACTGCAGGGGGCAGTGCTATGATACACGCAAGCAACATGTCTGGGACATATAAAGGTGCACACATAAGGCAGGTCAACTCATTGGCTGAATGGGGTACCATGTGCAGCTCACACACTAAACCTTGTGGGGGTAAACACTGTAAACTGTTGTGAAGAAAGTGAACAGTTTTTTAGTTTTGTTCAAACGCTGTACAACTTTATTTCAAAAAGCACTTCACGTTGGCAGATAATCACAGCAGTGCTGCAACCTAATGAAAGCCAAAGAATAGAGACTTTAAAGTAGACCTGCATTGAAATAAATGTGGTCAGATCTCAGAAAGAAATAGCTGATATGTATTCATAAGACCTTTATGAATCCAGTAAAGTAAATCTGTAAGCCCAAATTTGTAATTCAGCGGAGAAATCTTCGTTTAAAAATGACAAATTTGCAGCTAAAATTTAGCCCTCCGCGAAAACAGTTTGTACATCCGGGTCATTTCCATGACGTCGGGGAGAAGACGGAGCGCTCGCACCTTCAGTCCGATCCGCATTGAAATTGATTTTATCTGTTGGTAATAGGGCTGCTTGATTACGGAAAAAATCAGTATCACAATTATTTAGGTAAATATTGAAATCACGATTATTCAAACAATTTTTTTTTTTTTTTTTTAGTTACACAATGCATTATTCAGCTTTTCTCTCTCTAAAAAAAAAAAAAAAAAAAATAAATTGTTATAGACCAATGTGCGCAAAACCTCTAAATTGAAAATGTACTGTACCTTACCTGTATAAAACATAAAATGAATAAAATAAATATTAAAAATATCATATTATATATTATTTTTCTGTTTTCCTCTCCCTTCCCTGTTGTCACTGACCAGTTGGTCAGTGTCTTTGGGCATCTCCCTGACTTGTGCTACTAGGACATAGTGCGACTGCATTGTTTTTTTTTCAATTTATGTATATTTGTTTCAATTTATGTTCATTAGTTTGTGTTTTTGTCATCATTCCCTTGACCACGTCTCCTTATCTCCTTTTGGAGAAATGTATCCGTTCATTTATTGTTAAAATATAAAATGAAACAGCTTTTTTAAAAATAATAAAATAGTTGCTGTTGAAAGAGCCTTTTATTTAGAAGCAGGTGATGTTCTGCTGAATTCTCGGGACCAGATGAAGGTCTCTTCTGCAGCTTTGAACTCTGGTGCTGTTTCTTTCAACTGGACGTAGTGTTCAGCTCATCAATGGAAGTTGGTTTTCTGCACAGCAAATGTTCCTGATTAGGACAGATAAAAATATTTCTTTAAATATAAAGAAACACTAAGTTTATATATAAAAAAGGGAAAAAAAAAACGGGGGAAAATGATGGAAAAAAAAACACCCGAAAAAATAAGTTATTTAAAGTAAGCTTTTGTGGTGTCTGACAAAAGCTGTAGGTTTATTTGGTAAAAATAAAAAAGACTGAACCATTTACAAATTAAAGCGTTCACCTCAGATCAACTGTGCTAAAGGCTAAGCTAATGTTAGCCGATCATTAAACTTTCACAGCATTTCAGTAAACGTCAAGTTTTATTTTTACATTATTCTCACCTCGATAAAGCTGCAGAACTAAACTCTGTTGGGCAAACTGGGACTTCGCATATATCCAAAAAGTGGGAGATTTCGGACTGAGTGGGTTTGCTCCATCACCTTCGCTGCCTGCCTCGGTCTGCCTAGAGATGATGCCTGAAGGCCGACTTCTCCATGCGAATTGGCTCGCTGTCGCGGTTCGATCGATATCCCAAGTCGTCAGTCCTCCCTCGGTCGGCGTCACTCCGAAAAGTAGCTGAAAAAAATCTTCTCCCAGCAGGGTGATGGGAGAATCGTTCTACTGAAGTTTTTTAAAGCTTTTTTGTGGTTCATGCGACGCAAATTCAAGAAGGTGATCACTAAACTTTTTTCAGGTTGTGGAAACAGCCAGAGTGTGACGTAGCAATCCCGCCCCCTTGCCGCTCCGAAGCGACGAGTCTGAGTCATGCGTCTTGGGACACATTGACGGATTGGCCTGATGAAAGGCCCTTAACTCGTTTCACTCGATTATACGAGTTTGGAGATCATTTGATACAGATATCGATATCGCGATCGAAATTGGTTAATTGCACAGCCCTAGTTAGTAATGTTACTGTTATACGCATCCTGGTTTCAACATCTAAAAGTAAGCTGCAATGAATGCGAGATACAGTTCTGCAATCATTTTCAAGCAACAATAAAAGAAATGTGTACTCACCAAATGTACCGCAAGACAATATGAAGTTTTAAAAAAGTTGATCCTTCTGTATAATACAAAATAAAAGGTGCTTTTGTAAGAGATGCAAAACTGACGTAAATCCACAAATTACAGTTGATGCGCGCAATGCATGCTGATGATAGGGTCTCCTCTCTTACGTCTCGGCCAGCGTCCAGGATGTGCTGACAGTTTGCGGAGGGCTAAATTTTAGCTGTAAATTTTTAAACTAAGATTTCTCTGTTGAATGACAGATCTGGGCTTGCAGATTTACTTTACTACATTCAGAAGGATCTTATGTGTAAATATGTCATTTTTTGGTCCAAAGATCTGACTGCATTATTTCAGTGCAGGTCTACTTTAAAAACTTTATCAGACACTAGTTGGTCTGCTCATGCAGATGCCACAAAAGCCCTATGTGGCAATTATGCCAACATACAAAAGCCCTCCAAGCAATCGTAGCTGATGAAAAACAGGAGAAGAGGCCAGAGTTCTAAACAAAAAAATGGACAGAATCGAAATTGCTCTGCTATGCAATATGTGGAATACCATTCTAGGACGGGTCCAGAATGTCAGTACTGCTCTTCAGGCAGTCAATTTAGATCTGTGCAATTGCAGTAGATTTAGTGAAATCATTACGGGACTATGTATCTGGACTGAGGACAAATTTCATTTGTTTGAAACTGCTGCTAAAAACATGTCCCCCACTGTATCAGCTGAGTACAGGGCAGAACCACAGAGACAAAGAAAAAGACATGCCGATGAATCAGCTGAACCTGATGTACAACTGAGGGGTCAACAACGGTTCCATACATTTGTTTATCTCACTGTCATTGATCGCCTTGTGTCAGAGCTTGACAGGAGATACGAGTCCTATAACGGTCTGTGTGAAATCTTTGGATTTTTAAATAATTTGAAATCAATTCTATCCCAAAGCCTTCGCATTGCTGCAACCAAGCTATATAACGAATATAAAACTGATTTAGCGGAGGACTTTGTTGAAGAGGTTGTACATTCTCGTGATTTCATAAAAACCAAACAGGGTGCTCCCTGTTTGGTTTTTTATGAAATCACAACTCAGCCATAGACTTGCTTAAAGACATTTGGAAAAAACAACTCCAGACAGTATTTCCAAACACAGACATTGCGTTAAGGTTATATTTGACACTGCCAGTTACAAATGCTGCTGGTGAATGCTCGTTTTCCAAACTGTCCATTGTTAAATCCCGGTTACGATCAAGCATGCACCATCTTTCACTCATGTCTATAGAGCACGACATCCTTCGGGGCTAGATTTAAAGACATCATCAAAGACTTCTCTACCAGAAAGTCAAGAAAACGCATTTCTGAGAAGGTAAGACCTCCACTGGTTTATTTTAGGTTTTAAGTAGAAATTGCGATTGTATATGCATCTGTTTTAACCAGTTTTATAGTGCTTGCTCCTATAATATTATAATTCTTGTATAATGTTTAACTATCTCATCTCTTTTTTTTTTTTTTTTGTCACTGATTTTTAGCTGTTGCACCAATTTTGTCTTTCTATGTATTAACAGGCTAAGAGCTGTCCTCCTAATGGTGCGAAGCTGGGCTCTTTCCATGGTCCTTAGTAAGAAGGTTCTTATCGGTATGTGCTTTTAATTATTATTATTGATTAGTGGTGATAGCTCTGTGTTTGCTTTTCTTCATTCAGGCTGCTTTATTTTATGTTTGAAAATTATGTTTTTTTTTTCTGACAATTGTTTTTATTTTAGCTATAGTTGGTGATTTAAGTTGTGTAGACCAGTGCAATATTTAAGTAATTCTACTGTTCCTTGTTATTGTATGATCCTTTTGTATTTTGAAGTATTATAGTTTTGACAGTTTACAATCAATTTCAATTTTAATATATGCTGTGTATAATATTGAGGTATTTACTTTGAGTGCAATTTTTTTGTAGTTTTATATTTTATTTATAAATGGCTCTTTGGTTTATGTTGTTCAGTGTTGTTCATAGCTTTTAAAATGTTCATAACTGATTTCAATACTATAAGTTTACTTATTAGAATAATACTTTACATTTCAACTATTGCAGTTTGGTGGTTAGAAATATTTATATTTTGCTATTGGGTTTTTTATTTTAATTGAGTGTAATATTTTAATAGTTCTATATTCCCATCACTAAATGGCACTTTGATTTATAGTATTAATGGCCACGAGTGCAATATTCTAAACAAATGTACATGTTGATTGTTAAATATGTTTTGCACTTTATGTTTAATTGTAATTTTTTTGGCTGTGTTGGTTATTAAAGTGAGTTTGTTAAAATTTCACCATTGTTTGTGCAAAATATTTGTTAGGAGAATAATACAATCTAATGTAACAATGTGGTATGTTCATTGTGGCAGTAGGGGGCCTACAAACATCACTCAGCCCCAGGGCCTCTAGGCAGGTTAGGTGGCCCTGGCTATGCCATGCAGATGTACTAATGTATTTGGTTTATGTTTTGAATTTTAGCATTAGTTCTAGTAACAGAAAAAGGCAGTTGCACACATTGCTATTTTAAGCAATGACAAGACTATTTCCAGCCTGGTAAAACCCAAAACAGCAGAAGAGCGCTGATGAGCATACCTGTGATGCATTACAATTGATTGATGTATCAAAAAAAGGAGAAAAAATTTAGAAAGACAAAAAAATCTCATTGTTATGTTCCATAGATTCATGTAATGTGGGGAGTGTAGGTTTTTGTTGCTGTTCGTCAACTGGTGGTGGCCAAATTGATCGGTGCAGGTATGAGGTTCATGGCCATGTGTGCGCAAGTACATATTTCTATTTCAAATAAAGAATTCAATGAGAAATGTTTGGTTATACTTTATTCTGAGAAAAGGAATGAAATGATATGAACATAATCCTGACTAATTTACTGTTGATTATACAAATAATGAATATTAATGAGTTCAAAGGTATTCACCTCGTTGAATGGTACATAACATTTTCAGTTCATAAAATATTAGTTCCATTGAAAGAATGAAAAAAACATTCATTTTGTTTTATATAAGGGTGAAAAATAGGTCCTTGTCATTTAATATTTTATTAATTTATAAAACAACAGAAAAGGGACTTACATTTTGGTGTGTCACTGGTGCTTTGACATCAACAGTCCAACACAAACTTCAGGAGTCCATAATTGTTCTCAGTCAACTTGCAAAAAACAATTTTGACGATGTAGCCCGTGGTGCCGTGCACAGACTGCTGTCTGCTTTCCTCACTCCAGTGAAAAATCGTGTTAGAAATTTGTCCAGCTTTTCATCCTAACAGCTCTTCTTGCCTCCGAACGGTGTGTGTGTGTGTGTGTTAGAAGAATTAGCACCATCTATTAGGGATAGGTATTGATAAGGTTTTATCAATATCGATGCCATTATCGATTCTGCTTATCGATCCGATTCCTTATCAATTCCCTTATTGATACCTCGTGAATTTTGTACTAAAAGTAGGCTTTACAGGTTTTCTATGTTTCATTGAGTCTTAAAGTAAATAAATATGAAATTGGTCACTGTATCCTTGATCTCTGGACATAAATAAAATAAACAAAACAGTGTTTCGCTTTGAAGTTATTAATTCAGACTGGATTCTATCGTTCTAACTTGACTCGTCAGAGAGCCGCGGAACGTTTGGAGCTGTGTGAACAGATCGGAGGATGATTCCGTTTCTTTCTCAAACAAGACAGGAGTCCCAGTTAGTAACTTTAATCCGCACAAAAGTGACTCATGATTGACATATTCAGGGATGAAAGTGGTGGAAAAACAAAAAAAGCTGAAACCCAAAATTACCCCCCAACACCACCTGCACAAAAATGTTTCAATTCTAGAAGCTCTGAAATGCAATCTGGGACTATTCCAGACGATAAACTGAGTGAGTGCAGCATCCATTTAGGTGAGAAAAAAAAAAACCAACTTTCCTTATTCAAATTCATTCCAGTAGTATTCTGCTCTTAAGCCCCAGTCACAACCCACCGTGCGTTTTTTCGCCATACGTTTTCTGCGGTAACGATAAAGAGAGTTGACAATAAAGCAGTGTGTGTGTGTGTGTGGTGTGTAGGGGGGGTCGCTTTTCTTTTTTATGAGCGGGACCGGAGCGGCAGGTGTTTTTTCGGCAGTCTGCGATGCATGAGGATGTCCAGCCTGCAGCGGTCAGTTGTACGAGTGTTTCCTTGCCTCGAAAAGTTACAGCTAGTTATCAGACTGAAGCTGTGGAGAGTCTGTGTTGCTGACGTTATAAAGTCCAGTTCAAGTGAGAAGCTGCGTCATGCATGCAGCTGTCAGCCTCCATAGTATGTGGTGAGTGCCGTAATCCGTACTGCCTATGTACGGATTTGGTTAATTCAATAGTAATTGAATGAAAATGCGCTGCTTTGAATCCGTACTGAGGCAGTACTCACAATGTGCGTCATCTGTACTGCTGGTGAATCTGCAGCCTGACCGCAGTGAACGTTCTGCACGCACTAAAACCTCTATGGCGTGTCTGCGTGTGTCTGCATGCTCCTAAATTTGTACTGAGGCAGTACTTAACGACGTACGGATCTCCAAATTTAGCCCACGTTTTTGCAAGTAGACTGCACGCACGTGCAAGTATGGCGGGTTGTAACCACGGCTTTACTAGGATGCAGCAGTTTTCTAGTTTGGCAGATAGTTCTGGAAGAAATCACTGAAGAAATTAACACATTGAAAATATTGTTTGACCGAAACAAACTGTCATTAAACTTAAAAGACAGGGATGAAATGGAGGTGTAAGAGTCACTAGGTGTTCACAGGAAACATTTATTTCTGTATGTATGTATGTATTTATTTATTTATTATTTATGTTCATGGTTAGTTGCTTTTATATTTCTGTTGTGTTTCTATTCAGGTTCTTTTTGTCTCTTTCTCTAAAACTGTATATAATAATCATTAGATTATTAATATATAAACAAAATAAATTTAAGTATTACAATTTGAAAATAAATTCACCCAAACGTGATGACAGCGGCAACTGCTTAATGCTAACTTTTAACATTGAAAATGCCATAGACATGCTAACGTGTTAGCATCGCTCCCGTTTTTAAGTTATAAAATACATCTATCAACTGTTTCAGAAGACCATAACAGGTCGGTTTAACATAGAAAAGGTAAATAATACTCACAGACGTATACTCTTTAGGGTTTAGCGGGGGGAAAATTAAGCGAAAGAAAGAAAGAATAAACAAAGCAATAGATCAACGCATTGCTTCAATCTGCGAACCACTGCTTCGATTGGTTCAAGGTTCAATGCAAAGCCGTGCTGCAGAAAAGTTGATTATGGACCCGCTGCAGGGTCTGTAATCAATGTAGAGAAATGATCATTTTCCTGACAAACACCCCTCAAAACAACGGCCACTCTGAAGGACCGATAACAGAATCGTTAAGCACAAAGCTTATTGATGTCGGTGGATCGAATCATTTCTTAACGATACCAGAAAGGAACCGGTTCTCGATACCCATCCCTACCGTCTATTAGCTCAATCAAATCAATCATCCTTCAGCTACAACAAACTCTGCCATGTGTAGCTAAAAACGTCGCCCCCACTACAGTGTGCACAAGCGGTGTGCGTGGTCGCAGCGTGCAATGGTACAAAACATATGGAAGCAAATTTGCATGGTTAATGGAAGCAAATTTGCACGCTAAATGCAACGCAACACCAAATGGGAAGAATAATCCATGTTGCGTGACACACACAGCACCAATCAAATGATAAGGATCCACTTAGCCGTTATATAAAAGAAACCTGTAGGAAGGCAGCCAGTCAGCTCTTTGAAAGCCTGATCCATTCCTGGCAGATCTCAGAAGCTCAGCAGAAGTCCTAGTTGGTACTTGGATGGGAGACCTCTTCAGAAGCCCAGGGGCTGTGTGTTTCTCCAGTTAAAACTGGAGTTGCCATCAGGAAGGGCATCCAGCGTAGTTTGCCAAATCCCACATGCTGTTAGAGCTATGAATGCAACTGGAAATACCAAATAGACGTGTCTCGCATGAAATGAGTGCAATATTTGTTTTTATATAACAGCTGAGTAGGTCTTCGACATTTGATTTGTGACTTCTATGTCACGTGACATGGATTATTCATACCATTTGCCATTGTGTCTCATTTACTCAGCATGCAATTTTGGTTCTGTATGAATGTGCTATTACACACCCTGACCACCACACGTGCTCACACTACCGGGGTCGGCGTTTAGCTAAACATGGCGGGGGTTGTTTTGCTGATGGATGACAATTTGAATGAGCTAACTGACGGTGCTAATTCTTCTAACATATACACACACATAAAAAAACTAATCCACTATGCCGTAAGCCGTCTGGTGGCACGAAGAGCTGTTAGGATGAAGAGTTCGACTACACGAAGTCAGTGTACGGCATCACGGACTACATCGTCAGAATTGTTTTTGAACTATCAGACATTTTTGCAAGTTGACTGACAACAATTTTGGACTCCTATTTAAAGTTTACGTTGGACTGTTGACGTCAAAGCACCAGCGATGCACACGATGCATTAATATTTTCTGTACGGTGAATAAACTGTATCTTGAATGGATAGTGCTGTTTAATTTCACATATTTGTAGCTCCATGTTTTCTCCACAACATATTCCATTTTCAGCTTTTAAAGTCTGTTTTTTGGGGGGGGTTAGAGCCAAATGACCAAGCCAAAGCTAACTAATAAAACAAGCCAAAGCTAACTAATAATTTTAGCAGTTTAGCAGTTTTTTAGTTTGTGGATTAGTTGTTATTGAAGCTAACTTTTATGTCAGCTGTGCCCACAACTATAGGTGGGCGGATCGATCCTAATATCGATAATATCGATACCAATGCTGGTATTGATATTGAATGATCCTTGTGTAAAAAGATTGATACTCAAGCTTTTTTTCTGTCTTGACACATTGACTGCTGCGCACCTAGATTAATCAAAGTCTACTCTCTGTAAGAGCAGCACTGCGCTGTGTCACACAACACGGAGCAGTGCACCCTTGTATTGTGGTTTGTCAGCCCTCTACCTCAGGAGATTTTAAGTTGTGTTGAGTGATTTTTTTTTTTTTTCATGTTGATTGTGATAATAAAGTATTTTGTTGTCACGTACAATGTTTGGCAAAATTCTATCCTAGGTCTTTTGAATCCTTTGGATCTATGAAGCTTAAATATGAAAAAGTATCGGTATCGATATCGGCAATACTGGGCCTGTATTTACTTGGTATCGGATCAATACCAAAATTCCCGGTATCGCCCACCTCTACCCACAACTGCACAACACTAATTAAAAATGTAAGGGATAATATATTTATTCATTGAGATTTTAGTTTTTTAGCTCCACGCATGCTATATTGTATATTAAGACCAAATTTGCAATAATTAGCAATCAATTTTTCCATGTGAAGTTATGCTGTGTTTATATTACACACTTATGCCCTATAAATAAAACCCCTCATCCATTTAAATGTGTGTCTGGTTACTTTTTGTGTATTTTTGTGGCAATGAGCAGGAAAAGCCAAACAGCAGCTCTGCTCTTGACCAGTGTGACTTTCATTGCGTTACATAATCATAATCTCTTTTTCTGAGATGATGTGAAAGTAGAATACAAACTGCATGAGGACAGAAAAAGCCATTTTCATCTTTGGACATTTCCTTTTATTCCTCTTGACTGATCTCTTCCTCATATTTCTTCTGAAAACCACCTGCGTGGCGCGGCGGGGTTAGTGCTTATTACAGCCTCGATTTTCCACCAATACGAGATATTAATATTATGCAATCATTTCAGCTCCATCAAAAGCCCGGTGGTACAAATGTGTTGAAACACACTATTATTCTGCAGCAGCAAAACACGGGCTGAAATTGAACTTTAACCGATTGCTTTGGAAATGCAGGGGAAAGTGGAGGGGGTTCGAGATCAATGCCCTAATGGTGGAAATACCAATCTTCCTCCTTGTTGAGGTGAGAGTGTTGAAAGTGGCTGTAACAGTGAGCCTTTCAGTCCGTCCACACACACACACACACACATACACAAAGAAACCCCTGCAATGATTTTGTATGTGCTTCGATATCTAAGATTTCAGATTTCTACGGTGAGAGTATAATACTGTGAAATGAAGCATGTGCACGCACACGAGAGTCCATCAGGGACACATTTACATCACTGTATGCTGTGAATTTTTTATTGAACTCATTTACTGCAATAAATTGCCTTGACTTGATATTCTTATCTTCCTCTGTCACACCAACCACCTGCATGTCCTCTCTCAGCACATCCATGAACCTCCTCTTTGGTCTCCCTCTTCTCCTCCTGCCTGGTGGCTCCATCCTCAGCATCCTTCTCCCTATATACCCTGGGTCCCTCCTCTGCACATGTCCAAACCATCTCAATCTCGCCTCTCTGACTTTGTCTCCAAACCGTCCCACCTGAGCTGTCCCTCTGATATGTTCATTCCTAATCTTGTCCATTCTTGTCACTCCCAAAGAGAATCTCAACATCTTCAGCTCTGCCACCTCCAGCTCTGCCTCCTGTCTTTTTGTTAGTGCCACTGTCTCTCAACCATACAACATTGCTGGTCTCACTACTGTTTTGTAAACTTTCCCCTTCACTCTTGATATTCTTTGGTCACAAATCACTCCTGCCACCTTTCTCCACCCCACTCCACCCTGCCTGCACTCTCTTCTTCACCTCTCTACCACACTCTCCATTATTTTGAACAGTTGACCCCAAATATTTAAACTCATCTACTTTCACCACTTCTACTCCTTGTAACTGCACTATTCCACCGGGCCCTCTCATTCACACACATGTACTCAGTCTTGCTTCTACTGACTTTCATTCCCCTTCTCTCCAAAGCATATCTCCACTTCTCCAGACTAGATTCAACTTGCTCTCTACTCTCACTACAGATCACAATGTCATCTGCAAACATCATAGTCCATGGGGACTCCTGTCTGATCTCATCTGTCAACCTGTCCATCACCATTGCAAACAAGAAAGGACTCAGAGCTGATCCTTGGTGTAATCCCACCTCCACCTTGAATGAGTCTGTCATTCCGACTGCGCATCTCACCGCTGTCACACTATTCTTGTACGTCCTGCACTACCCTAACATACTTCTCTGCCACTCCAGACTTCCTCATACAATACCACAACTCTTCTCTTGGCACCCTATCATAAGCTTTTTCTAAGTCCACAAACACACAATGTAACTCTTTCTGTCCTTCTCTGTACTTTTCCAACAGTATTCTCAGAGCAAACATTGCATCTGTAGTGCTCTTTCTCGGCATGAAACCATATTGCTGCTCACAGATCTTCACCTGTTTTCTAAGCCTAGCTTCTACTAATCTTTCCCATAACTTCATGCTGTGGCTGATCAACTTTATGCCTCTGTAGTTACTGCAGCTCTGCACATCACCCTTGTTCTTGAAAATAGGAACCAGCACACTTTGTCTCCACTCCTCAGGCATCCTCTCACTTTCCAAGATTTTATTAAACAATCTGGTTAGAAACTCTACTGCCATCTCTCCTAGACATTTCCATGCCTCCATTGGAATGTCATCTGGACCAACTGCCTTTCCACTCTTCATCCTCTTCATAGCAGGCCTCACTTCTTCCTTGCTAATCTCTTTTACTTCCTGATTTACTCTCACCACATCATCCAGCCTTTTCTCTCGCTCATTTTTCTTTATCAACTCTTCAAAATATTCCCTCCACCTTCTCAGCACACACTCCTCACTTGTCAGCACATTACCATGTGCATCTTTTACACCCTAACCTACTGCACATCTTTTCCAGCTCTGTCCCTTTGTGGCCAATCGGTACAAGTCCTTTTCTCCTTCCTTACTATTCAACTTCTTGTACAGCTCGCAATATGCCTTTTCCTTTGCTTTTGCCACTTCTCTTCTCGCCTTACGCCGCATCTCCTTGTACTCCTGTCTACTTTCTTCATCTCTCCAACTATCCCAAAACTTTTTCGCCAACCTCTTTCTCCTTATGCTTTCCTGGACCTCTTCATTCCACCACCAAGTCTCCTTGTCTTCCTTCCACTGTCCAGATGTCATACCCAGTACTGCCCTAGCTGTCTCCCTCACCACATCTGCAGTACTTTTCCAGTTGTCTAAAATTGCTTCCCCTCCACCTAGTGCTTCTCTCACCTGCTCGCTAAATTTCACACAACAGTCTTCCTCCTTCAGCTTCCACCATCTGATCCTTTGTTGAGCTCTCACTCTCTTCTTCTTCTTCTTTAACTCTAAAGTCATCCTACAAACAACCATCCTATGCTGTCTAGTGACACTCTCTCCTGCTACCACCTTACAGTCTGTGATTTCTTTTAGCTTGCATCTCCTATAAAGAATGTAGTCCACCTGTGTGCACCTTCCTCCACTCTTATATGTTACCCTGTGCTCCTCCCTTTTCTTAAAGTAGGTATTCACCACAGCCATTTCCATCCTTTTTGCAAAATCAACTACCATCTGTCCTTCCCCATTCCTATCCATACCATCTACCCATTGCTTCCTCATCACCTCTGTTCCCTTCACCAACATGCCCATTGAAGTCTGCTCCTATCACCACTCTTTCATGCTTGGGCACACTCTCCACCATCTCATCTAACACACTCCAGAAATCTTCTTTCTCCTTCATCTCACAACCTACCTGTGGGGCATATGCACTGATGATATTCATCATCACCCCTTCAATTTCCAACTTCACACTCGTCACCCTGTCAGACACTCGCTTAACCTCCAACACACTTTTAACATACTGTTCCTTTAAAATGACCCCAACACCATTTCTCTTCCTGTCCTCACCATGGTACAACAACTTGTACCCACCGCCGATGCTCCTGCTCTTACTTCCCTTCCACTTGGTCTCTTGCACACACAATATGCTACCTTTCTCCTCTCCATCATATCAGCCAGCTCTCTCCCTTAGTCATACTACCAACATTCAAAGTCCCCTCTCATTTCCACCCTTCTAGTTTTCTTCTTCTCCCGCTGTTCGTGGCAATGTTTCCTCCTCTTCTTCGTCGTCTTCACCCCAGTAGCCCAATTTCCACCGGCACCCTGTTGGGCAATAGCACCGGTGGCAGACGTTGTTAACCCGGGCCGTGACCGATCCGGTATGGGAATTCGATTCTGAGTCTGCATAGTTGGGTTGGCTTGTTTTACGCCGGATGCCCTTCCTGACGCAACCCTCCTCATTTATCCAGGTTTGGGACCGGCACTCAGAATGTACTGGCTGCACACCCCATGTGGCTGAGTTAACCTTGACACTTGAGGAAATGGTGAGTAGAAATTTTCATTTCGGAGGGGATTCGGGGCCTCATTTGGCCTCTAGTGGTGACTAATTACTGATAGATTTAGATTTCAGCTGGGTGTCTTGTCTTTCAATGGCTTTTTGCACCTCCCCTTTCTTCAGGTGTTTGATAACATTTTCCCTGTGTCATATCACATTATTACAAAATAACTTATTTATGGACATCTATGTCTTGATTACTTTGCTGCGCGCATACTTGGATGTTACCGTCCATCTGGTAAAAATTTCATGTGACGCCTACAGAAATATATATACATATATATATATATATATAGAGAGAGAGAGAGTATCTGGAACGTATTCACCCGCGCTTCACTTATTCAACATTTTATTTTTGTTGACAGCCTTATTCCAAAATGGAGTAAATTAATTTTACTCCATTTTTTACTCCAATTTTAAAAATTCTCTTACAACACCCCATAATAACATGTAAAAGTTTTGTTGTTGTTGGTTTGTAAATTATTAAAAATATAAAACTAAGAAATCACATGTACATAAGTATTCCACACCCTTTGCTCAAGACTTTGTGATGTACCTTTGACAGCAATTACAGCCTCAAGTCTTCTTAAATATGAGTGCCACAAGGCTTGGCGCACCTATCTTTTGGCAGTTTTGCCCATTCCTCTTGCTGCACCTCTGAAGCTCCATCAGGTTGGACAGGGAGTGTCAGCGCACAGCCATTTCCGATCTCTGAGATCAGAAAATGGTTCAGGTCTGGGCTCTGGCTGGACATTCACAGAGTTGTCCTGAAGCCACTCCTTTGATATCTTTGGCTGTGTGCTTAGGGTCATTGTCCTGCTGAAAGATGAACCATCACCCCAGTCTGAGGTCCCAGAGTGCTCTGGAGCAGGTTTTCATCCAGGATGTCTCTGTACATTGCTGCATTAATCTTTCCCTATCTGACTATAGTCTCACAGTTCCTGCTGTTGAAAAACACCCTCACAGCATGATGCTGCCACCACCATGCTTCACTGTAGGGATGGTTGCCTGGTTTTCCTCCAAACATGAGGCCTGGCAATCATGCCAAAGAGTTCAATCTCTGTCTCATCAGAGAATTTGATTCTCATGGTCTGAGAGTCCTTCAGGTGCCTTTTGGAAAACTCCAGGCGGGCTGCCATGTGCCTTTTTACTAAGGAGTGGCTTCCGTCTGGCCACTCTACCATACAGGCCTGATTGGTGGATTGCTGCATAGATGGTTGTCCTTCTGGAAGGTTCTCCTCTCTCCACAGAGGAATGTGGAGCTCTGACAGAGTGACCATAGGGCTCTTGGTCACCTCCCTAACTAAGGTCCTTCTCCCCTGACCGTTTCAGTTTAGATGGGTTGGCCAGAAGAGGCCTGGTGGATCCCAAATTCTTTTATTTACAGATGAGGAGGCCACTGTGCTCATTGGACTGCCACGGGACAATGGGACTCACTGGGACTGCCACGTTGCTGACAACTGTAGTCTTCTTTCCCTTGTCAACCATCATTATATCTAGTTGGTTGTCCAGCAGCTGCTTGTCTGTCTGAAATTTGAATTCCCGTAGGAACTTAGTCCTGTCGTTCTCAACCACCTTGAGCAGTGTTCTCCCCTCGGGATGTGGGTCTTCCAATCCATATGCAGCACAGATGTGCCTGTACACGATTCCCGCCTCTCAGTGTACACTGTCCCAGCTTGCATGCTGCTACTATGTCCTGGATTGTCTCGGCAACATTTGCACAGCCTGCAACTTGGGCCCTGTCAGCTGTGGTAGAGTCCTGCCTCTATGAATCTGATGCTTAGGGCTTGCTCTTGTGCTGAAATGATTAGAGCCTCTGTGCTGTCCTTTACGCCAGCTGTTTCTAACCACTGGTAGGACTTCTTGATGTTAGCCACTTCCTTTATCTGTTGATGGTACATCCTATGGAGGTGCTTGTCTTCCATAATACCTCCTCCTCCTGTTCCTTATCACCATGTGGCTTCAGCTGTCTGAGGCATTATTGTAGCAGCTGATTTTGGGGGCCATCTATCTGATGTATTCATAGATGCTCCTCGTCTCCTTCTGGATTGTGGCTCTGACACTCACTAATCCTCGCCCTCCCTCCTTTTACATTGTCTGTTGTTGTTATAGTTTTTCTTTTGGGGGAGGTGATGGTCTAGTGGTTAAGGTGTTGGGCTTGAGTCCAGAAGATCATGTGTTCAAATCCCCGCCTGACTGGAAATCACTAAGGCCCTTGGGCAAGGCCTTTAATGCCCTATTGCTCCCGGTGTGTAGTGAGCGCCTTGTATGGCAGCACCCTGACATCGGGGTGAATGTGAGGCATAATTGTAAAGCGCTTTGAGCGTCTGATGCAGATGGAAAAGCGCTATATAAATGCAGTCCATTTTGTTATGTTCAAAATAAAACATAACTCATCATCATTCCATTGCTCATCAAGTTTCAGAGTACTGGACTTTGGGTGGAAACCTCTGTGCAGTGTGAGGAGTTTTCATGTCTTGACATCAGTGGCATCTATCTCCTCCTGTGGCCACTTATTATCCCAGCTGGGTATCTGATGAGTGGTAGAGTGTATGTATTGATGGCTCGGATCTTATTCCTACCATTGAGCTGACTTCTCAGCACCTGTCTTACCTTCTGGAGATCTTTGGCTGTGACTGACCTTCATGCATCTTCATCATGGTTCCCACTGGCTTGTGAGATTCCCAGGTACTTGTAGCTGTCCTTTATGTCCCCTATCCTGCCTTCTGGCAACTCCACCCCACAGTCCGGATCTCCTTTCCTCTCTTTGCCACCATTCGGCCACACTCATCCAATCCGACAGACATCCCGGTATCCTCGCTGTAGAGCCCGGTGAGGTGGATCACTGAGTCAATGTCTTGCTCACCCTTGGCATACAGCTTGACGTCATCCATGTACAGGAGGTGGCTAATGGTCGCTCCACTCCTGAATCGATATCTGTAGTCGCTGTTTGTGATGAGTTAGGTGAGGGGGTTGAGGCCTATGCAGAACAGCAGCGGGGACAGTGCATCACCTTGGTATATTCTGCAGTTGATGGTGACTTGTGCGATTACCTTGGAGTTGGCCTCCAGTGATGTTTTCCACAGTCCCATTGAGGTCCAGTATCATGTGTGAGGCATTGAGTCAATGGCTTTCTTGTAGGCAATCCATGCTGTGCTCAGGTTGGTCTTACCTGGTCTCTGAGTCCTGGTGTACTGCTCTGTCAACCAGTAGCTGGTGCTTTGACCCTCTGCTATTGTTTCCAATGCTCTTCTGAGCTGTGATCATGTGACGGAGGCCAGCAGGAGTTGCTGTGCATGTGATAGTCAATAGGCCTCACTCCCCTCACAGCCAATTGATAATCTTGCCACTCAGGTCAGAGCCCGGATTTTTGCTGACTGATGAGACTGTCTGCCTCCTATGCTGAAGATCATGGGTTTGCATCCCAAGGGGAGCAAGTAGGACGAGTCAATACACAACACACTGCAGAAGAGAAAGAGTACAGCCACTACATGGTGCAGTGACCTGGATGGGAGTGAGGTTAATGGAGGGAGGAGTGTGACGGAGGCCAGCAGGAGTCGCTGTGCATGTGACATCAATAGGCCTCACTCCACCAACAGCCAAAGGATTCTCTGCCCACTCAGCCCAGAGACTGGATTTTAGCAGATCGGGTCAGAATGTCCACCTCCCATGCCAGAGAGCATGAGTTTGTATTGCGAGGGGAGGGAGTGGGAGGAGTCAATCACAACATAATACATAAGAGAGAGTACAGCTGCTACACATTTGTTTGACTCATGTGCCTACTTTGTTGTGATGCCTGATACAAGCTTGCATGTTGTCCAGGGGAGGTGATGGTCTAGTGGTTAAGGCGTTGGGCTTGAAACCAGAAGAACCTCTGTTCAAATCCCAGCCTGACTGGAAAATCACTAAGGGCCCTTGGGCAAGGTCTTTAATCCCCTATTGCTCCCGGTGTGTAGTGAACGCCTTGTATGGCAGCACCCTGACATTGGGGCGAATGTGAGTCATTATTATAAAGTGCTTTGAGCGTCTGATACAGATGGAAAAGTGCTATATACGAGGTCTCTTAGATAATAAACCGACCCTTTTATTTTTTTTTTAACTATATGGATTTAAATGACATGCGATTACACCAATCATGCTTGAACCCTCGTGCGCAATGCGTGAGTTTTTTCACGGTGTCGGTGACGTCATTTCCCTGTGGGCAGGCCTTGAGTGAGATGTGGTCCCGCCCTCTCGGCTGAATTCCTTTGTTTCACACGCTGCTCGAGACGGCGTGCGTTGCTTTATCAACATTTTTTCTGGACCTGTGAGGAATATCCGAGTGGACACTATTCGAGAAATTAAGATGGTTTTCTGTGAAAGTTTAACGGCTGATGAGAGATTATGGGGTGTTTCTGTCCGGTGTAAGGACTTCCCACGGAGCGGGACGTCCTGCAGCGCTTCCAGGCGATGTCGTCGGCCTGTTTCGAGCTTAAAACATTCTAATTTAAGGCTAATTCACCCAGGACATCGTGAGAGAACAGAGAAGATTCAGAAGAGGCCGGCATGAGGAATTTATGCGGACATTCCACTGTTTAAGGACATTTTTTTTAATGAAAGACGTACGCGCAAATTCGCCGAGTCGTTTCCCGTGACGACTCGGCAAATCTGTGTGCGCCGCGACAGGAAAAACACCTCTGTGTTGAAAAACCATTTGTAGAATTCAGGCGGCTTTTAATGGCTTTCACAAGTGAGTAACTGAGAAATTGTTAACAGCTTGGGCATGTTCCAACTTGCCCGTTAAGATTTCCAACGGAGGTGTTTTTCCTGTCGCGACCCCCCCCGCGGTCGGGTCCAGCCCGACATGCGACTCTGCCCGCACGTTCTTTCATTACAAAATGACCGTTAACAATGGAATGTCCGAATAAACTCCTCATGCCGACTTCTTCTGAAAGTTCTCTGTTCTCTGACGACTTACTGCGTCAACAGAGCCTGAAATGTGGAAGTTTTCAACTTGAAAATGGCGAGACGCCTGCCGCCTCGAAGCGCAGATCGCCGTCAGGCGCCGTGGACCGTCCTTAAAGCGACACTACCAGACCAAAATCTCTCATCAGCCGTTAAATTTTTACCGAAACCAGCTGAATTTATTGAATGGTGTCCACTCAGTTGTGCCTTACAGTTTTGAAAAAATTTTTATCAAACAAAGCAACAGTCTCTGAGCCATTCCTAAACACTGAAAAAATCGACGAGGGGTGTGGGCGACTCCTCACTCAAAGACTGCCCACAGGCGAATGACGTAACCGACAGGCGTGAAAAAACTCTGGCATGCCCACGAGGGTTCAAGCATGTCTGATGTAATCAACGTGATTCAAATCCATATGGTTTTTGAAAAAATAATAAGGTCGGATACTTTTCTAATAGACCTCGTAAATGCAGGTCTATTTACCATTTGTGCTGAGACGGGTTGTTTGAGGGTGTTGTACCTTTATGGGGGTCCATCATGATCAGAGCTGTCCTGCCCTGTGTTAGCCAGTCTGGATGAGTACCTGCTGTTAGTAGCCCACCCAGTTTAGCCTAGATTATGCTACATTATTATAGCCCCCAGTGGCACTAAAGATGAACAGAGCAAAATGATGAGTTACGTATTCAAATATTTTGTTTGTTGGCAAATTCATCTGTCTCCTGTGGAGTTGGGGCTCTAATGGACAGATGACATCACATTTCCACAGAGTTTTGTGGTGAGCAGAACTATTTTCCCGGTTTTCAGACAAATACGCTGCATTTGAGCAGAGTTTGGTGCTCCAAAAGCATGAAGTTATATTTCCTCACTCGAACAGCTCCACTACGTCTCCTCACTCAGAGAGAGACAGACAGAGTGAGACAGAAAGTGAGAGACAGAGCGAAAGAGAAACAGAGAGAGTGAGAGACAGATATAGAGAGCTACTGTATATTTGTCTATTTCCTCCAGACACGGAGCTGCACTTACTGTGTCAGTCCTTTTTCCACTTGCTGGACTTTTGACCAATCAGAACACCGGAATGAACAGGTGGACAACAGCAGGAAAAATAAATGACATGCAGAGGTCAAAATGAAAAAAAAAACACACACACACACACAAGTAGTGGCAAAGTTCTCCGCCTGATATCCACTTAAAGTTTTAAACACGCCTAAACTTTCAGACTTGGCGGACATCAGCTCGCAAGGTGCATATTTTGCAGATGGGAAAATGACTTTTGTCTGACAAAAATGAACACAAACATATAGAATCAGTTCCTCCTATGTTTCTTTAGTATGATTAGGGCTTATCATTAAAACTACAATGGGTTTACATGGCTAAGAATTGCTGGAAACAGGGGCTAGGCTGGGCTGAAGCCCAGGGCCTATCACGATGCGAAAAAATGTGCAGTTAATATGTAATTTGTTGATTAATCTCTCAGTCACTTTAAATTGTGGCGTCCGGTTGAACCCGTGACAAAAAAAACTGCCCACCATTAGGTTGCCAAGCAACAGCGAATCATATTGGAGAACGTTCATCGTGAATGGCAGGTGTGTGTCAATACGCTGAATGCGACCCTGCAAGAACAACATGTCGGGACAGCAGGCTCCAGGGAAGAGAAAGTTTGAGAGTGGGGCGCTGAAAAGAAAGGCCCTTAAAGAAAAGGAGGCCCGTGGCAAAGAGCTATTAAAGCAGATGCCCAAGTTAACCGGGTATTTTAAACCTGTAAGTGCAAATGCCACAAGCGAAGAGGAAGGTGTTTCTCCCGCCGCTGTCACTGGTGATAATGGCAGGGATGGTGTCGGCGGTGTCAGAGTGGAACCTGCGGCGGTTGTGGAGTGGAGGAGGAGGGGGGTCTCAGCGAACTGAGCGAAGAAGAGGAAGAAGAGACCTCATCATGTCCTGGGACTTTAGCAACTTTACATCAGGAGGAGTCAACGACACACCTGCTGCTACTGAGGCAAGCAGCAGCGCCAGCGGTGCCGAAGCAGGAGGACAGACGAGGGTGCACGACCCTTACAGCACTGAACCCGCTCTATGGGGACTGCCTGCAGATGAACAGGTACGCGCCTATTAGGCTAAAATGGGACCCACTTCGTGTCAAAATAGAGAGTCTGATGTGTCCTGCCTCTGAACGCACATACAAGCACCAGCGTAGATTTTTTTCCAATGCCCATTTTAATCGCAAATTGGTCAATGGAGAAAATGTGCACAGAGATTGGCTGTGTTACTCACCACGACAGGGAAATGTATTTTGCTTTGCATGCAAAATATTTGGTAAGAGCAGAAACTGTCCCCCTTTTCCAACTTGGGCTTCTCAGATTGGAAGCATGCCACAGAAAGAATTGCAGAGCATGAGAACAGCCAGATTCACAGAATGGCCATACATTAACCAATCAGCTGAACGTGAGACTGTGGACACAGAGTTCATTAAACAATTCAGTGAGGAATGTGAATATTGGACAAATGTTCTACAAAGAGTAATGAGTGCTGTGACATTTTTATCAGAGCGAGGGCTGGCTTTTAGAGGAAGCAGTCAAAGATTTGGTGATAAAGACAATGGGAACTACCTGGGATGTATGGAACTTATCAGCCAGTTTGACCCCTTTTTTAAAAGCCCACATTGAGAAATATGGGAATGCAGGAAAAGGAACACCCTCATATCTGTCATTAAACATTTGTGACGAGTTCATTCACTTAATGGGAGAGAGTGCTCAATGAAATCATAAGCAGGGTAAAAATAGCCAAATATTTTTTCTGTTAGTGTAGACTCAACCCCAGACATTACTCATGTCAATCAGCTTACATTTATACTCAGATATGTTTCACCAGGAGATATTGAAGAGCGCTTTGTGAAATTTCTACCCATTTCTAGCCACACTGGAGATACACTATTCCAAACAGTTACCAAGGCATTAGAGGACATGGAAATAGACATCAACAACTGCAGGGGGCAGTGCTATGATAACGCAAGCAACATGTCTGGGACATATAAAGGTGCACACATAAGGCAGGTCAACTCATTGGCTGAATGGGTACCATGTGCAGCTCACACACTAAACCTTGTGGGGGTAAACACTGTAAACTGTTGTGAAGAAAGTGAACAGTTTTTTAGTTTTGTTCAAACGCTGTACAACTTTATTTCAAAAAGCACTTCACGTTGGCAGATAATCACAGCAGTGCTGCAACCTAATGAAAGCCAAAGAATAGAGACTTTAAAGTAGACCTGCATTGAAATAAATGTGGTCAGATCTCAGAAAGAAATAGCTGATATGTATTCATAAGACCTTTATGAATCCAGTAAAGTAAATCTGTAAGCCCAAATTTGTAATTCAGCGGAGAAATCTTCGTTTAAAAATGACAAATTTGCAGCTAAAATTTAGCCCTCCGCAAAAACAGTTTGTACATCCGGGTCATTTCCATGACGTCGGGGAGAAGACGGAGCGCTCGCACCTTCAGTCCGATCCGCATTGAAATTGATTTTATCTGTTGGTAATAGGGCTGCTTGATTACGGAAAAAATCAGTATCACAATTATTTAGGTAAATATTGAAATCACGATTATTCAAACAATTTTTTTTTTTTTTTTAGTTACACAATGCATTTATTCAGCATTTCTCTCTCTAAAAAAAAAAAAAAAAAAAAAATAAATTGTTATAGACAATGTGCGCAAAACCTCTAAATTGAAAATGTACTGTACCTTACCTGTATAAAACATAAAATGAATAAAATAAATATTAAAAATATCATATTATATATTATTTTTCTGTTTTCCTCTCCCTTCCCTGTTGTCACTGACCAGTTGGTCAGTGTCTTTGGGCATCTCCCTGACTTGTGCTACTAGGACATAGTGCGACTGCATTGTTTTTTTTTTCAATTTATGTATATTTGTTTCAATTTATGTTCATTAGTTTGTGTTTTTGTCATCATTCCCTTGACCACGTCTCCTTATCTCCTTTTGGAGAAATGTATCCGTTCATTTATTGTTAAAATATAAAATGAAACAGCTTTTTTAAAAATAATAAAATAGTTGCTGTTGAAAGAGCCTTTTATTTAGAAGCAGGTGATGTTCTGCTGAATTCTCGGGACCAGATGAAGGTCTCTTCTGCAGCTTTGAACTCTGGTGCTGTTTCTTTCAACTGGACGTAGTGTTCAGCTCATCAATGGAAGTTTGGTTTTCTGCACAGCAAATGTTCCTGATTAGGACAGATAAAAATATTTCTTTAAATATAAAGAAACACTAAGTTTATATATAAAAAAGGGAAAAAAAAACGGGGAAAAATGATGGAAAAAAAACACCCGAAAAAATAAGTTATTTAAAGTTAAGCTTTTGTGGTGTCTGACAAAAGCTGTAGGTTTATTTGGTAAAAATAAAAAAGACTGAACCATTTACAAATTAAAGCGTTCACTCAGATCAACTGTGCTAAAAGGCTAAGCTAATGTTAGCCGATCATTAAACTTTCACAGCATTTCAGTAAACGTCAAGTTTTATTTTTACATTATTCTCACCTCGATAAAGCTGCAGAACTAAACTCTGTTGGGCAAACTGGGACTTCGCATATATCCAAAAGTGGGAGATTTCGGACTGAGTGGGTTGCTCCATCACCTTCGCTGCCTGCCTCGGTCTGCCTAGAGATGATGCCTGAAGGCCGACTTCTCCATGCGAATTGGCTCGCTGTCGCGGTTCGATCGATATCCCAAGTCGTCAGTCCTCCCTCGGTCGGCGTCACTCCGAAAAGTAGCTGAAAAAAATCTTCTCCCAGCAGGGTGATGGGAGAATCGTTCTACTGAAGTTTTTTAAAGCTTTTTTGTGGTTCATGCGACGCAAATTCAAGAAGGTGATCACTAAACTTTTTTCAGGTTGTGGAAACAGCCAGAGTGTGACGTAGCAATCCCGCCCCCTTGCCGCTTCCGAAGCGACGAGTCTGACGTCATGCGTCTTGGGACACATTGACGGATTGGCCTGATGAAAGGCCCTTAACTCGTTTCACTCGATTATACGAGTTTGGAGATCATTTGATACAGATATCGATATCGCGATCGAAATTTGGTTAATTGCACAGCCCTAGTTAGTAATGTTACTGTTATACGCATCCTGGTTTCAACATCTAAAAGTAAGCTGCAATGAATGCGAGATACAGTTCTGCAATCATTTTCAAGCAACAATAAAAGAAATGTGTACTCACCAAATGTACCGCAAGACAATATGAAGTTTTAAAAAAAGTTGATCCTTCTGTATAATACAAAATAAAAGGTGCTTTTGTAAGAGATGCAAACTGACGTAAATCCACAAATTACAGTTGATGCGCGCAATGCATGCTGAGATAGGGTCTCCTCTCTTACGTCTCGGCAGCGTCCAGGATGTGCTGACAGTTTTGCGGAGGGCTAAATTTTAGCTGTAAATTTTTAAACTAAGATTTCTCTGTTGAATGACAGATCTGGGCTTGCAGATTTACTTTACTACATTCAGAAGGATCTTATGTGTAAATATGTCATTTTTTGGTCCAAAGATCTGACTGCATTTATTTCAGTGCAGGTCTACTTTAAAAACTTTATCAGACACTAGTTGGTCTGCTCATGCAGATGCCACAAAAGCCCTATGTGGCAATTATGCCAACATACAAAAAGCCCTCCAAGCAATCGTAGCTGATGAAAAACAGGAGAAGAGGCCAGAGTTCTAAACAAAAAAATGGACAGAATCGAAATTGCTCTGCTATGCAATATGTGGAATACCATTCTAGGACGGGTCCAGAATGTCAGTACTGCTCTTCAGGCAGTCAATTTAGATCTGTGCAATGCAGTAGATTTAGTGAAATCATTACGGGACTATGTATCTGGACTGAGGGACAAATTTCATTTGTTTGAAACTGCTGCTAAAAACATGTCCCCCACTGTATCAGCTGAGTACAGGGCAGACACACAGAGACAAAGAAAAAGACATGCAGATGAATCAGCTGAACCTGATGTACAACTGACGGGTCAACAACGGTTCCATACATTTGTTTATCTCACTGTCATTGATCGCCTTGTGTCAGAGCTTGACAGGAGATACGAGTCCTATAACGGTCTGTGTGAAATCTTTGGATTTTTAAATAATTTGAAATCAATTTCATCCCAAAGCCTTCGCATTGCTGCAACCAAGCTATATAACGAATATAAAACTGATTTAGCGGAGGACTTTGTTGAAGAGGTTGTACATTCTCGTGATTTCATAAAAAACCAAACAGGGTGCTCCCTGTTTGGTTTTTTATGAAATCACAACTCAGCCATAGACTTGCTTAAAGACATTTGGAAAAAACAACTCCAGACAGTATTTCCAAACACAGACATTGCGTTAAGGTTATATTTGACACTGCCAGTTACAAATGCTGCTGGTGAATGCTCGTTTCCAAACTGTCCATTGTTAAATCCCGGTTACGATCAAGCATGCACCATCTTTCACTCATGTCTATAGAGCACGACATCCTTCGGGGGCTAGATTTTAAAGACATCATCAAAGACTTCTCTACCAGAAAGTCAAGAAAAACGCATTTCTGAGAAGGTAAGACTCCACTGGTTTATTTTAGGTTTTAAGTAGAAATTGCGATTGTATATGCATCTGTTAAACCAGTTTTATAGTTGCTTGCTCTATAATATTTATAATTCTTGTATAATGTTTAAATATCTCATCTCTTTTTTTTTTTTTTTTTGTCACTGATTTTTAGCTGTTTGCACAATTTTGTCTTTCTATGTATTTAACAGGCTTAAGAGCTGTCCCTCCTAATGGTGCTGAAGCTGTGGCTCTTTCCATGGTCCTTAGTAAGAAGGTCTATATGGTATGTGCTTTTAATTATTATTATTGATTAGTGGTGATAGCTCTGTGTTTGCTTTTCTTCATTCAGGCTGCTTTATTTTATGTTTGAAAATTATGTTTTTTTTTCTGACAATTGTTTTTATTTTAGCTATAGTTGGTGATTTAAGTTGTGTAGACCAGTGCAATATTTAAGTAATTCTACTGTTCCTTGTTTATTGTATGATCCTTTTGTATTTTGAAGTATTTATAGTTTTGACAGTTTACAATCAATTTCAATTTTAATATATGCTGTGTATAATTATTGAGGTATTTACTTTTGAGTGCAATTTTTTTGTAGTTTTATATTTTATTTATAAATGGCTCTTTGGTTTATGTTGTTAAGTGTTGTTCATAGCTTTAAAATGTTCATAACTGATTTCAATACTATAAGTTTACTTATTAGAATAATACTTTACATTTCAACTATTGCAGTTTGGTGGTTAGAAATATTTATATTTTGCTATTGGGTTTTTTATTTTAATTGAGTGTAATATTTTAATAGTTCTATATTCCATCACTAAATGGCACTTTGATTTATAGTATTAATGGCCACGAGTGCAATATTCTAAACAAATGTACATGTTGATTGTTAAATATGTTTTGCACTTTATGTTTAATTGTATTTTTTTGCTTGTGTTTGGTTATTAAAGTGAGTTTGTTAAAATTTCACCATTGTTTGTGCAAAATATTTGTTAGGAGAATAATACAATCTAATGTAACAATGTGGTATGTTCATTGTGTGCAGTAGGGGGCCTACAAACATCACTCAGCCCCAGGGCCTCTAGGCAGGTTAAGGTGGCCCTGGCTATGCCATGCAGATGTACTAATGTATTTGGTTTATGTTTTGAATTTTAGCATTAGTTCTAGTAACAGAAAAAGGCAGTTGCACACATTGCTATTTTAAAGCAATGACAAGACTATTTCCAGCCTGGTAAAACCCAAAAACAGCAGAAGAGCGATGATGAGCATACCTGTGATGCATTACAATTGATTGATGTATCAAAAAAAGGAGAAAAAATTTAGAAGACAAAAAAATCTCATTGTTATGTTCCATAGATTCATGTAATGTGGGGAGTGTAGGTTTTTGTTGCTGTTCGTCAACTGGTGGTGGCCAAATTGAGTGCAGGTATGAGGTTCATGGCCATGTGTGCGCAAGTACATATTTCTATTTCAAATAAAGAATTCAATGAGAAATGTTTGTTTATACTTTATTCTGAGAAAAGGAAATGAAATGAATGAACATAATCCTGACTAAATTTACTGTTGATTATACAAATAATGAATATTAATGAGTTCAAAGGTATTCACCTCGTTGAATGGTACATAACATTTTCAGTTCATAAAATATTAGTTCCATTGAAAGAATGAAAAAAACATTCATTTTTGTTTTATATAAGGGTGAAAATAGGTCCTTGTCATTTAATATTTTATTAATTTATAAACAACAGAAAAGGGACTTACATTTTGGTGTGTCACTGGTGCTTTGACATCAACAGTCCAACACAAACTTCAGGAGTCCATAATTGTTCTCAGTCAACTTGCAAAAAACAATTTTGACGATGTAGCCCGTGGTGCCGTGCACAGACTGCTGTCTGCTTTCCTCACTCCAGTGAAAAATCGTGTTAGAAATTTGTCCAGCTTTTCATCCTAACAGCTCTTCTTGCCTCCGAACGGCTGTGTGTGTGTGTGTGTGTGTGTGTTAGAAGAATTAGCACCATCTATTAGGGATAGGTATTGATAAGGTTTTATCAATATCGATGCCATTATCGATTCTGCTTATCGATCCGATTCCTTATCAATTCCCTTATTGATACCTCGTGAATTTTGTACTAAAAGTAGGCTTTACAGGTTTTCTATGTATTTCATTGAGTCTTAAAGTAAATAAATATGAAATTGGTCACTGTATCCTTGATCTCTGGACATAAATAAAAATAAACAAAACAGTGTTTCGCTTTGAAGTTATTAATTCAGACTGGATTCTATCGTTCTAACTTGACTCGTCAGAGAGCCGCGGAACGTTTGGAGCTGTGTGAACAGATCGGAGGATGATTCTCGTTTCTTTCTCAAAACAAGACAGGAGTCCCAGTTAGTAACTTTAATCCGCACAAAAGTGACTCATGATTGACATATTCAGGGATGAAAGTGGTGAAAAACAAAAAAAGCTGAAACCCAAAATTACCCCCCAACACCACCTGCACAAAAATGTTTCAATTCTAGAAGCTCTGAAATGCAATCTGGGACTATTCCAGACGATAAACTGGAGTGAGTGCAGCATCCATTTAGGTGAGAAAAAAAAAAACCAACTTTCCTTATTCAAATTCATTCCAGTAGTATTCTGCTCTTAAGCCCCAGTCACAACCCACCGTGCGTTTTTTTCGCCATACGTTTTCTGCGGTAACGATAAAGAGAGTTGACAATAAAGCAGTGTGTGTGTGTGTGTGTGTGTAGGGGGGGTCGCTTTTCTTTTTTATGAGCGGGACCGGAGCGGCAGGTGTTTTTCGGCGTCTGCGATGCATGAGGATGTCCAGCCTGCAGCGGTCAGTTGTACGAGTGTTTCCTTGCCTCGAAAAGTTACAGCTAGTTATCAGACTGAAGCTGTGGAGAGTCTGTGTTGCTGACGTTATAAAGTCCAAGTTCAAGTGAGAAGCTGCGTCATGCATGCAAGTCTGTCAGCCTCCATAGTATGTGGTGAGTGCCGTAATCCGTACTGCCTATGTACGGATTTGGTTAATTCAATAGTAATTGAATGAAAATGCGCTGCTTTGAATCCGTACTGAGGCAGTACTCACAATGTGCGTCATCTGTACTGCTGGTGAATCTGCAGCCTGACCGCAGTGAACGTTCTGCACGCACTAAAACCTCTATGGCGTGTCTGCGTGTGTCTGCATGCTCCTAAATTTGTACTGAGGCAGTACTTAACGACGTACGGATCTCCAAATTTAGCCCACGTTTTTGCAAGTAGACTGCACGCACGTGCAAGTATGGCGGGTTGTAACCACGGCTTTACTAGGATGCAGCAGTTTTCTAGTTTGGCAGATAGTTCTGGAAGAAATCACTGAAGAAATTAACACATTGAAAATATTGTTTGACCGAAACAAACTGTCATTAAACTTAAATAAGACAGGGATGAAATGGAGGTGTAAGAGTCACTAGGTGTTCACAGGAAACATTTATTTCTGTATGTATGTATGTATTTATTTATTTATTTATTTATGTTCATGGTTAGTTGCTTTTATATTTTCTGTTGTGTTTCTATTCAGGTTCTTTTTGTCTCTTTCTCTAAAACTGTATATAATAATCATTAGATTATTAATATATAAACAAAAATAAATTTAAGTATTACAATTTGAAAATAAATTCACCCAAACGTGATGACAGCGGCAACTGCTTAATGCTAACTTTTAACATTGAAAATGCCATAGACATGCTAACGTGTTAGCATCGCTCCCGTTTTTAAGTTATAAAATACATCTATCAACTGTTTCAGAAGACCATAACAGGTCGGTTTAACATAGAAAAGGTAAATAATACTCACAGACGTATACTCTTTAGGGTTTTAGCGGGGGGAAAATTAAGCGAAAGAAAGAAAGAATAAACAAAGCAATAGATCAACGCATTGCTTCAATCTGCGAACCACTGCTTCGATTGGTTCAAGGTTCAATGCAAAGCCGTGCTGCAGAAAAGTTGATTATGGACCCGCTGCAGGGTCTGTAATCAATGTAGAGAAATGATCATTTTCCTGACAAACACCCCTCAAAACAACGGCCACTCTGAAGGACCGATAACAGAATCGTTAAGCACAAAGCTTATTGATGTCGGTGGATCGAATCATTTCTTAACGATACCAGAAAGGAACCGGTTCTCGATACCCATCCCTACCGTCTATTAGCTCAATCAAATCATCATCCTTCAGCTAAACAAACTCTGCCATGTTTAGCTAAAACGTCGCCCCCACTACAGTGTGCACAAGCGGTGTGCGTGGGTCGCAGCGTGCAATGGTACAAAACATATGGAAGCAAATTTGCATGGTTAATGGAAGCAAATTTGCACGCTAAATGCAACGCAACACAAATGGGAAGAATAATCCATGTTGCGTGACACACAAGCACCAATCAAATGATAAGGATCCACTTAGCCGTTATATAAAAAGAAACCTGTAGGAATGCAGCCAGTCAGCTCTTTGAAAGCCTGATCCATTCCTGTCAGATCTCAGAAGCTCAGCAGAGTCCTAGTTGGTACTTGGATGGGAGACCTCTTCAGAAGCCCAGGGGCTGTGTGTTTCTCCAGTTAAAACTGGAGTTGCATCAGGAAGGGCATCCAGCGTAGTTTGCCAAATCCCACATGCTGTTAGAGCTATGAATGCAACTGGAAATACCAAATAGACGTGTCTCGCATGAAATGAGTGCAATATTTGTTTTTATATAACAGCTGAGTAGGTCTTCGACATTTGATTTGTGACTTCTATGTCACGTGACATGGATTATTCATACCATTTGCCATTGTGTCTCATTTACTCAGCATGCAATTTTGGTTCTGTATGAAATGTGCTATTACACACCCTGACCACCACACGTGCTCACACTACCGGGGTCGGCGTTTAGCTAAACATGGCGGGGGTTTGTTTTGCTGATGGATGACAATTTGAATGAGCTAACTGACGGTGCTAATTCTTCTAACATATACACACACATAAAAAAACTAATCCACTATGCCGTAAGCCGTCTGGTGGCACGAAGAGCTGTTAGGATGAAGAGTTCGACTACACGAAGTCAGTGTACGGCATCACGGACTACATCGTCAGAATTGTTTTTGAACTATCAGACATTTTTGCAAGTTGACTGACAACAATTTTGGACTCCTATTTAAAGTTTACGTTGGACTGTTGACGTCAAAGCACCAGCGATGCACACGATGCATTAATATTTTCTGTACGGTGAATAAACTGTATCTTGAATGGATAGTGCTGTTTAATTTCACATATTTGTAGCTCCATGTTTTCTCCACAACATATTCCATTTTCAGCTTTTAAAGTCTGTTTTTTGGGGGGGGTTAGAGCCAAATGACCAAGCCAAAGCTAACTAATAAAACAAGCCAAAGCTAACTAATAATTTTAGCAGTTTAGCAGTTTTTTAGTTTGTGGATTAGTTGTTATTGAAGCTAACTTTTATGTCAGCTGTGCCCACAACTATAGGTGGGCGGATCGATCCTAATATCGATAATATCGATACCAATGCTGGTATTGATATTGAATGATCCTTGTGTAAAAAGATTGATACTCAAGCTTTTTTTCTGTCTTGACACATTGACTGCTGCGCACCTAGATTAATCAAAGTCTACTCTCTGTAAGAGCAGCACTGCGCTGTGTCACACAACACGGAGCAGTGCACCCTTGTATTGTGGTTTGTCAGCCCTCTACCTCAGGAGATTTTAAGTTGTGTTGAGTGATTTTTTTTTTTTTTCATGTTGATTGTGATAATAAAGTATTTTGTTGTCACGTACAATGTTTGGCAAAATTCTATCCTAGGTCTTTTGAATCCTTTGGATCTATGAGCTTAAATATGAAAAAGTATCGGTATCGATATCGGCAATACTGGGCCTGTATTTACTTGGTATCGGATCAATACCAAAATTCCCGGTATCGCCCACCTCTACCCACAACTGCACAACACTAATTAAAAATGTAAGGGATAATATATTTATTCATTGAGATTTTAGTTTTTTAGCTCCACGCATGCTATATTGTATATTAAGACCAAATTTGCAATAATTAGCAATCAATTTTTCCATGTGAAGTTATGCTGTGTTTATATTACACACTTATGCCCTATAAATAAAACCCCTCATCCATTTAAATGTGTGTCTGGTTACTTTTTGTGTATTTTTGTGGCAATGAGCAGGAAAAGCCAAACAGCAGCTCTGCTCTTGACCAGTGTGACTTTCATTGCGTTACATAATCATAATCTCTTTTTCTGAGATGATGTGAAAGTAGAATACAAACTGCATGAGGACAGAAAAAGCCATTTCATCTTTGGACATTTCCTTTTATTCCTCTTGACTGATCTCTTCCTCATATTTCTTCTGAAAACCACCTGCGTGGCGCGGCGGGGTTAGTGCTTATTACAGCCTCGATTTTCCACCAATACGAGATATTAATATTATGCAATCATTTCAGCTCCATCAAAAGCCCGGTGGTACAAATGTGTTGAAACACACTATTATTCTGCAGCAGCAAAACACGGGCTGAAATTGAACTTTAACCGATTGCTTTGGAAATGCAGGGGAAAGTGGAGGGGGTTCGAGATCAATGCCCTAATGGTGGAAATACCAATCTTCCTCCTTGTTGAGGTGAGAGTGTTGAAAGTGGCTGTAACAGTGAGCCTTTCAGTCCGTCCACACACACACACACACACACACATACACAAAGAAAACCCCTGCAATGATTTTGTATGTGCTTCGATATCTAAGATTTCAGATTTCTACGGTGAGAGTATAATACTGTGAAATGAAGCATGTGCACGCACACGAGAGTCCATCAGGGACACATTTACATCACTGTATGCTGTGAATTTTTTATTGAACTCATTTACTGCAATAAATTGCCTTGACTTGATATTCTTATGAAGCCAAACACCACAGTATAACTACGTACAATATTTCACTGATCGACAAGGGCTAAATCACAAACAAGTCATTCACTGTATTTGAAATGGACTCGAATTGGCTGAAAAAGCATTTTTGTTTTTTTTTTTCAGTCGTTATACCGTTCAGCCAAAATTACTTGCGGCTTTGAAAACACTCAAAGCTCCTGCTAATGAATAAATAATTACATTTTCACAACTGCAGTTCCAAAAAATGCAACAAGAAAGTTAACAAATGTGAAATGTTAACGTTCCCATGACAAACACATCCATCATTACATTTAAGGCGCCGTTCGGCTGCCCATCAAAGCGCTAAGGGGGCGGAGTCGCAGGTTTTGGCAGATTCACAGCACAGCAGAGGCAGCAGAGGAGGGAGGGGAGGAAAGCGCGACAAATCAAACAGCAAGCAGTCAGTACGTCGGTGTTTTTAGCTCCGCAGCTCTCACCACCGCACGACCTGGCTGCTGTAGTCCTCCGTGGTGGCGACCACCTCCGGCCTCTTCCCGTCCTTTTCCTCCTCCTCCATCCCTCCTCCTAGTCTCCACAGGTCAGCCAGGTAGGTCCTGTGCAGCCGCTGCCTCTGCTGCCTCTTCTGTCGCCTCCTCAGCCGCTCCTCCTGGTGCTGTTTCTGCCTGGTGTACTGGTAGCGCCGCAGGAAAAGCTCCTTAGCGTACTCGTACAGCTGCATGTCAAGGGCGTTCAGGCCCTCGATGCGCCGTCGCACATTCTCACTGATTCCCACGCTGGCGGCACGTGTGCTGTTTATTTGCGTGAAGGCCCTGATGAAGTGCAGGCTGAACGTCCGCTCGAACAGGTACTGCGTCTTGCGCTGGAACTCAGTCAGGCCGTAGAACGCCATGTTGCGCAAGTTAGCCTTTGCGCTGGCTAGCAGCACGTGGCCGCGCTCCAGCTCACTCATGAAGGACATGTTGTAACAACCAACCAGGCTGAGGTCAGCCAGCATGCGAACCTGGCGGTTGTTAGCGAGGTTGGAAGGGCAATTCATAAAGTCCGCCAGGGACACGCCTGTCCAGTCTTCACCGCTGTAACAGGCAGGGAGCTCATCCTGAGTGGGCGGACGGCCATCGCACATATGAAGAGCGGTTTTCCAAGTGGCACCACGCTGCACGTGCTTCCACTCGCTGAGGTAGCGTGATACGGGGTCGCGGAGCATGGTGATGTAGTAGAAATTCCTGGGGAGAGAGAAACAGAGATACATGAGTTAAAGTTCCAAAGTATTCTTGGACGTTGTCCAGAATCCAGTAACATGTGCATGAAGTATCAGTATTAAGCTTCAGTTCAAGGGATTCAATAAAACATACTGCATTAGCCACTCAGGAGTTATACACAGTTTTCAGCGCCCATAAGTAATTGGACAAATTAGTTGTAAGGATTTTTGTTTTATTCCAAATATCACTTCAATATCCAAATCTTTTTTTTTTTTTTTTTTTGAGACATCACGGGATGGACAAATGAGCATTCCCAAGTCACTGAATATGTCCTGGAATTTATGTATTTATGTATTTATTTATTTAGAGCAATCATTAATAAACACAAGCAGTATGCTACCATTTGGTAAATCTGTCCAGAGGAGGCAGTTCTCAAAAAATGAGTGACTGGGAAATAAGGAGTCTCATGAGGGAAGCCACCAAGACACCCAAAACAACTGTGAAGGACTTAAGTTCTTCTCTGGATGTGAATGACAAAACTGGGAATAGTGCAACTTTTGTATTCTGTATCACCCAGTGATGCCGGTAACGTTTTACTTAGTTTTATATTATATATATATATATATATATAAACTTGTTAGCAGGCTTTTAATGAGCCTTTCATTGGATTCAGGTGTGTTGGAGCAGTGGAGTGTCAGGAAGGTAGAGCTCGAGGACCGAACTTGGGCACCCCTGCTCTACAGATTCCCTGCAGGTGATGAGCCCACATGGAGAAGACACGATGTTGTTTATTCTGGCTGAGCCCGACCGAGCCCCTGGTGGCCACCAGGGGCTCGCCTGCCAACCCCCCCTTCCCCAAGGCCAGGTACCAGGAGGAGGCCCCAGTTTCCCTGATCCAGGCAAGGTGGCTCCATCCCTATTTGCGTCTGTCATAAAGGGTCATAAAGATCGCCCTTTGTCTGTCTCCTCACCTGGGACCAATTTGCGAGGGTGGCCCTCCCAGGAGCTAATCCTCCAGACAACACAGCTCCCAGGATCACACAAACCTCCATCACGATAAGTTGGCAATCCAGGGAGGGAAGCTTATTTGCTCATGCAAAGACTGAGTATGATGTAAAAATGTTCTTTAAATCTTTTCCCAGTGTATTTGTTCATGATTACATTCCACCAATGCATAGAAAATATTTCATTTATTTCAGTCTGTCAGCCCCAGTAATTTCTTTGAAACTTGATTCCTTACACTGGTTTACAACAGAATTCAGTATTACGTTTTCAAAAATGTGTGTGTGTGCGTGCGTGCGTGCGTGCATCCGTGCAGTGAAATTACTGTCTGCCAAAACACCACCAGCCATATTTTCTGCAGAGTAAAGGAGGACGAAACTATACATCAAGTTGTTCATATCCTTCTGCAGTTTAAAAAGAAATATGAGTTGGAAGAAATCCACAGCAGCACTGGGAGTGTATACAAAAATATAAACGCAACACTTTTGGTTTTGCTCCCATTTTGTATGAGATGAACTCAAAGATCTAAAACTTTTTCCACATACACAATATCACCATTTCCCTCAAATATTGTTCACAAACCAGTCTAAATCTGTGATAGTGAGCACTTCTCCTTTGCTGAGATAATCCATCCCACCTCACAGGTGTGCCATATCAAGATGCTGATTAGACACCATGATTAGTGCACAGGTGTGCCTTAGACTGCCCACAATAAAAGGCCACTCTGAAAGGTTGCAGTTTTATCACACAGCACAATGCCACAGATGTCGCAAGATTTGAGGGAGCGTGCAATTGGCATGCTGACAGCAGGAATGTCAACCAGAAATGTTGCTCGTGTATTGAATGTTCATTTCTCTACCATAAGCCGTCTCCAAAGGCGTTTCAGAGAATTTGGCAGTACATCCAACCAGCCTCACAACCGCAGACCACGTGTAACCACACCAGCCCAGGACCTCCACATCCAGCATGTTCACCTCCAAGATCGTCTGAGACCAGCCACTCGGACAGCTGCTGGAACAATCGGTTTGCATAACCAAAGAATTTCTGCACAAACTGTCAGAAACTGTCTCAGGGAAGCTCATCTGCATGCTCGTCGTCCTCATCGAGGTCTCGACCTGACTCCAGTTCGTCGTCGTAACCGATTTGAGTGGGCAAATGCTCACATTCGCTGCTGTTTGGCACTTTGGAGAGGTGTTCTCTTCACGGATGATGCGAAGGAGATGTGTTGCACTGCATGAGGCAAATGGTGGTCACACCAGATACTGACTGGTATCCCCCCCCCCCCCCCAATAAAACAAAACTGCACCTTTCAGAGTGGCCTTTTATTGTGGGCAGTCTAAGGCACACCTGTGCACTAATCATGGTGTCTAATCAGCATCTTGATATGGCACACCTGTGAGGTGGGATGGATTATCTCAGCAAAGGAGAAGTGCTCACTATCACAGATTTAGACTGGTTTGTGCACAGTATTTGAGGGAAATGGTGATATTGTGTATGTGGAAAAAGTTTTAGATCGTTGAGTTAATCTCATACAAAATGGGAGCAAAACCAAAAGTGTTGCATTTATATTTTTGTTGAGTATATATATAGCGTACATTTTAAAAGTGTGATTGGGGTTTAAATGAAAAACATCATTGAGTTTGCCTGAGACTACTGGAGAATAATGACACAGAAGTAATGCAAGCCAAGCATGCACAACATTTAATATCCTGCAGACATAATTATTTGTTTCTGTCACACCAATTTACTCGGCTTTAACTCGTGTAATAGGTTTTCTTGATTCCAGCACCTTTCGTGTTTGTGTATCATTCTGACCTCCGAGTTTCAAACCTCTGTATAACGCAGGTACATGAAAACATTTCAGCCAACAAACAGCTTTCAGCTCTTATCTTTTCACTCCAGTGATGACCAGCACAGCGAGGTGACGGAAGGAGTCAGAGAATTCTCAAAAGTTTTTTTTTTTTTTTTTTTCCGAAAAGCAGCAAGAGATGAAAGTGAAATTGGAAATGTTCATCTGGTGTTCAAAGATCGCGGTGACCTTACCTTACGTGACCTTATATAGACGGAAAAGCAAATAAAAAGTGGATGTGAAAAACCTGAACTTTTTATTTCCTCCATTTCATAGCATTCTGGGAACATTCAGGGCAACAGCTAATAAAGAATTTCAGATTCAAGTACATTTATCGCAGCTCTGCAGACACCATAACATTCCTTTTTAACACCCTGTTCAATCAATATTCAGTTTGATTACATGAACTTGTAGATGATTCGGTCATCAACAACCTGTTCCTTTGTTGCTGTGCAATAAAAACTCTCTGTGGACTGAATCTGGCTGAGAAGAGAATAAAATATAAAGAGGGTGGACGGCTCCAAAAACACAGATCTCTTATGATTTGTGGGTTTTCTTAAGCCTCGGTCACACGGCACTAACGAAGGGCACGAAACAAGAAAACGAAACAAGAAATCTGGACTTACGAGGTCTGTGAGAAAAGTATCGGACCTTTTTATTTTTTTCAAAAACCATATGGATTTGAATCACGTGTGATTGCATCAGCCAAACTTGAACCTTCGTGCGCATGCGGGAGTTTTTTCACGCCTGTCGGTTGCGTCATTCGCCTGTGAGCAGGCTTTGTGTGAGCAGTGGTCCACCCCTCTCGTCGGATTTTATTGCGAATAAATGTCTGAACGATTTAGAGCTTTGCTGCATCAATTTTTTTCCAGAAACTGTGAGAGACCTCCAGGTGGACACCGTTCGGAAAATTAATATAGCTTTCAGGGACGATTTTATGGGGATTATACAGATTAAGGAGTGTTACTGCCGCTTTAAGGACGGCCCACAACTGCTGAGAGCGTGGCGTGCTCCCAGCGCCGATCGACATGCTCAGACCCCGCTGAAACAACCAGATAATTTCCAACGTGAAGGCTTTGTTGATCCAGGACCTCGTCTGACTTTCACAAAAAGGCAGGAGACGTGGACATCAGCACTTTTTCGGCACATTCCACCCGTTACAGGAGTTTTTTTCATGGAAAGAAAGCGGAGGGATGGCGCCACGGAACCATTCATTACGCGGGACAAAACCACCTCCGTGTTGGTCTCACAGGACGGCTTTCAGGTGGATTTCAGACAGATTCCGGTTGCTTTTCGGTCGTGTGATTATCCGATTGTGATTGTGCATGAGCTGGACATGCCCCAACATGTCCTGGAAGGCTTCATCACGGCGTTGCTTTGCGCCATGCGGCTCCACCGCGACGTGCGGAACTCCTCCGCACGTCTGTCTTAATGTGCCAAAAAATGTGCTGATGTCCACGTCTTTCACATTCCTGTGCTAGTCAGACGGACATACCGGATCAAGACAGCCTCCAGTTTAGAAATGAACCGGCACATCCAGTTACAGGAGTTTTGTCATGGAAAGACATTACTTTTGACTACAACAAATTGTGCTTTAACATTAACTATGTGTTTCTTAACAAACATGACACTGCCAGACATCTCACTGAAATGTAACCTGTGGACACCAGTAACAGAACTGAAACTGTCCATCACTAACTTTACTTATGTCTGTGAGCACCAGTGTTGCCACAGTTACTTTGAAAAGTAATCCAGTTACTGATTACTCCTTGAAAAAGTAACTTAGTTACTTACTGATTACTCAATTTCAAAAAGTAAACTAAGTTAGCTTACTAGTTACTTTATTAGTTACTTTCACCAGCTGCCGACAACACTCCTCACGCCAACCCAACATGAAACTGATAAGTTTTGTCAATACTCACTTTATAGTCACCCTTTCTTGACTTCAAGAACATAAATACTTGTTTTATAAAAAAATAAAACGAAGACATGTTTTTTGACCTCATATTTAAATGTTGACAGCACTGTAACAGTAAAACTTACCATTTATAATCTAGATTGTTTATAAATATAACTATTAAATTCTTTTTCTAACATTTAAATTATTTCTCAACATTTTAATTGTTAAAATTATTATTATTATAGTAGTAGTAGTAGTATGAAAAATTGTCATCAAAAGTGGATCTTTATTCTCGGGGTGTGGAGGGGGAAGCACGTGCCCCCCACCCCCACCCTTTCCATCTGGAATCGCCCCTGATTTGCCGTCTCAGCGAGAAGAATTGACAACATGTATTTATGGAAAAAGCACCACCAGATTGACAGGTAAGGAAATTTTTTTTTTATGTTTTTCGGCATTTTTTTTACTTCATGTCATCCTCAAAAAGAGACTTTAGGCGCATTTGGGTAGAAAAAACAAGCGTTAGCATTTGTTAATGCGTGCGGATCAGCTGTTTTTAGTGAGGACACACACAGCAGCACAGAGTTTTAAAAAAAGCATAAAAATGTCTTTGTAAAGCTCAGTGCAGGTGTGCTGCCGTCACCTTGCTTTCAGAGACAACTGTTCTCAACTCTGAGCTGCACTGCAGAAAACAGATGAAATGCTCGCAGCATGAAACGTTTTGTGGGCGAAGTGGGCAGTTGCGTCGAACCACGGCCTCCGCCTGCCCACAAGCTGCATTGACAGGTTGACATCACGTTGCTGTAAAGGGGTATCGGGTGTCTAGTATCAGAGCGGTTTTATGATTACAAGTACAAGTAAATACATACGGGATTGGGCCAATACCCGATACTGGTATCGGGATTGGTGCATCCCTAAAAAAACTGCACTTTTCGCAACTGCTTCAGTGATTGCAGCCAAAAACAAAACAGTACACCATCTTTCCGTGTGAAGTGATGCTGTGTTGTGTTGCGCACTGGCAGGGCCGTCCCAGAAGTTGGTCAAATCCCGCGATATCACGCAGGGGTTCGAACGAGACTGTGCTGCCCCATTCAGTTTTATTTATTGTTTGTAAAATCACAGAATGGGTTTTGCATTTTGCACAATAGGGGTGGACAGAACATTGTCACTGTCACCACTGGCGTGATAGTGCGCCACGATATGGACTGTACAATATGGCACTGTGACATGTCACCCCAGCGAGAACCCCTGCAAAATCAGAAATATTGCTTCATGACGCTAAAGAAAAATAACACAGATGAAATTATGAAAAATAATGCCAAATATCCATTAATTTGGAAGTCAATAATCATTTTGACACAGCTCCAGCTCATATCAGCCCTGCAGCACTAAGGCTGTGATAATCACAGGTGGGGTTCTTTATCCTGTTCTGCTGAACTACGCACACAACTCAATACAGCTCTTAAAATACTTCTATTATAGATGTAGTGGCTATAAATACATTTGCAAATGGAAAAAAATAACATGCAAGAAAGTGGTTAACTGTGATTCTGTTGTGGCACCAGCACACTTTTGTGCTGCTTACAAGTTTGTTGATGCTTAATTGGTACATTAAATGTAGCCATGGATTGGTAAGAATTTAAAACTGTGTAAAATCTCTTGATTCGTGACGTTTTTCATCAGAGTTTAAAGGAGCAGATCTGAAAATGAAAATAGTCCAGGTTGAACTCTTGTTCAACTGAGCAAATTATTAAAGGGGTTCATAGAGTGCAAAACAAGTAATAACAGCTGGATTTTTTTTTACTTCACAGTATTTGTTACTCAATACAACAACAGTTTGAAAAAACATCTATATTATACAAGTGTGAGTGAGAGTGCATGTGTTGTCTGTCTGTATTGGCCCTACCATGGACTGGTGGCTGGTCCAGGACCCTGCCTTTCGCCCAGTGACCACTGGGAAAGGCTACAGCCCCCCCAAATGTAGCTATTTTCCTGCATTAGATATGTAGACTGACATTAATATGTGCTGTGCATACTATATACAGAATAACAGGTATATGTATTTACTAATAAAGAAGCCAGTGAGTCCGTGTACAAACAAATAATTACATCCACCAAGGACGCAATAAAATAATCTGTGTTTATTTATTTGTCTGTCTGTTAGCAGGATTACATCAAGACTACTGCACGGATTTTGCTGAAATTTTCACCACAGGTAGATATTGGGCCATGGAAGACTCCATTAAATTTTGGAGGTGATCTGGGTCTGGATTCTGGATCAAGATTTCACTTTATATAGGCTTTGAAGGATTACGTCAAAACTACTTCACGTATTCTCACCAAATTTGCACCACAGACAGAGTTTAAATCTCTGACTGCTCTTGTTTCAAATCATTTCAAACATTTCAAAACACTTTTGCACAAACATTGGGCCTTATGCAAGAACTACTCATATGAAGAGTAATAATACTGCCATACTAATGTGTCAGTGTTCATTCGGCTGCTCCCCGTTTTGTTCGGGGTCGCCACAGCGGATACAGTCAGATCCGCATTGGTAGTTGGCACAGGTTTTACGCCGGATGCCCTTCCTGACGCAACTCCAGTTTTACCTGGAGAAACTAATGTGTCATTGTAATAATAAAATAATGGTGTGTTACTGTTTATGCATTGTTGCATGTCTTTTCAAATGTAATGCACATTCACAAACATCCGATGTGTGAAAAAAACATCAAATCCAAATTGAACATTTCCAAACAGTTTCCCCAGATATGGGTAATTTAAAAAAATAGCCCGTCATATTTTAGAATTCACTTACACAATGAGACGCTAACCTGTTTCAAATAATGTCCAATAATGAGGTCCAGAATTTGATTAACAGTATTTAACAGTATTTTTTCTTGATGCTTTAAAAGGTTATTAAAAAAAAGTGGCCAAACTTGTCAAGAGTGTGACACAATTTACAATCATGATCATTATTCTTGTGGAACCTATGTTTTCTGTCTTCTTTTAGAAGTTGTGGTGAGATGTGGTATGAAGGAAGAGGAGGAAAACAAAACAAAACAGCAATTTTAATCATCTGCATATATTCAATGTGAGATTCTGTAAGTGTTGGCCACATTATGTGTAATAACATTTACCAATACTGTTATTTACCATAATTCTGGAGCTCATTATTGAGCATTATTTGACATTATGTAAGTAAATGCTAAAATGAAGGGAAATTAAATGATTTAAATTTTTTAATTACCCAAATTTGGTTTATATTTAGGACTAAAAGTGCTACAAACCTTATCAAAATAAATAAATCTGGCTTAGATTCATAAAAGTTTGTCACTTGTAGAGGAAAACATTGTTGCTCATAGCTCGGGGTCTGGAGACACCCGACCCCACTACCCTTGTGTGAATGTCCACATTTGAAGACATATTTTGAGACTTTTTTTGGAATGTTAAAATGCTATTTAGACAAACTACGTCGCCTAAACAATTTTCATGTTCAACACGGTCAGATCCAGGGGGTTGTGGGGTGTGCACGCTCCCCACGCCCCCGCTTTTCATGGACCAAAAAAAACCCGCTGACTGCCATTTCTGAACCCTGTAATCAGCAACAAGTGACTCAGCCTGATAAATTTGTACCAGACCACGATTCAGCAATGTGTACCAAGGGTGGTCACCTTTTTAGCCACAGACATTTGAAATGTTCTCTGTTACACATTCAAGATTGTACAAGTTAGAATGAATAATTTTAAAAAACAGGTGAGAAAGTATCTTTTCTCTGTGAATGCATTCTGGGGTGAAATACGTATGCACCAAAATGCAGGCAATGGCACCTGAAAATTCTAAATATTGTAGGGGGGCATGCCCCAAGATGCCCCTTAGGCATGCCAGAAACACAAATCCACATCTCTCCCCACCCCCTGCCTTTACAAAATCCTGGATCTGCCCTGTAGAGGTGGGCGATACCGGGAATTTTGGTATTGATCCAATACCAAGTAAATACAGGCTCAGTATCGCCGATATCAATACCGATACCGATACTTTTTCATATTTAAGCTTCACAGATCCAAAGGATCCAAAAGACCAAGGACAGAATTTTGCCAAACATTGTACGTGACAACAAAATACTTTATTATCACAATCAACATTTTTGTTTAAAAAATATCACTCAACACAACTTAAAATCTCCTGAGGTAGAGGGCTGACAAACCACAATACAAGGGTGTGCTACTCTGTGTTATGTGACACAGCACAGCGCTGCTTTTATAGACAGAGAGTATACTTTGATGAATCTGCGTGCGCAGAGAAAAAAGCTCGAGTATCGATCTTTTTACACGAGGATCGTTCAATATCAATACCAGCGTTGGTATCGATATTATCGATATTAGGATCGATCCGCCCACCTCTACTGCCCTGTTCAATGCCACATCTTTACATGTACAATGAATATCATTTGGTGTCACACGGCCAACAACAACGTCTGCACTTCACATGTCTAAAAAAGTTAGCTACGATCTTGCAGCATCATCACTCAAGAACAGCCTTGTGGTAGTTGAAAATCATTGTTGCAGAAGTCACTGGTGTTGTGCAGCAGAGTACAGCAGTGTAGGATTCAATGGGGAAATGTGATTAACTGAGATGGAAGTTGTCTTACTGAACAAAGAGCGCAGACTAAACCACCTTTAAAAGGTTTCCAATTTAGCAATTATCCAGCCAGACGGCCGACGTGAGCCAGCTGTGATATACGTAAGTGAGTGCGATGATGAAGATATGATGGCAGAACAAACAGACACACCAGCGCACACCACCCACAGATAATGGCCATCCACAGTGGAGGCTAAGTGAATTACCACGCAATCTTCACCGGCTTGAACGGACAGCAGGAGATGATGGATAGGTGCGAGCGCTTCACAAAGCTGCCTTTGTTTGACTCCTGGAAAACAACTCAGTCGTTCCCTCCTCCTGTACAAGTAACCACAAGACAGCCAGATCAATGCGTCTACAAAGCCCCGCCTTTCTCAATCTGTGCTTTCACTGTGACCTATTGAAAAGCTGCAAATGTCAACGTTCTCCTCTTACCCGTGTCAGGGACAGAGCCAGGGTCAAATTATGAAGGTCAAGCATGAGCAATGAATGGATGAATGGAAAAAAAATGAAGTGGTGAAGGGAAGTAAGTAAGTAAGTAAGTAAGTTTTATTTGTATAGCACCTTTCACAGACAAGAGCCACAAGGTGCTTCATAACATAAAAAGCACAATACACCACACAGTGGCCAAGACATTTAAAAACATAGCATAGCAGCCCAAAACCTAAGCAAAAGCTTGTGTAAAAAAGAAGGTCTTAAGTTGGCTTTTAAAAGTGTCAACAGAGTCCAGTGAGCGCAGAGAGAGCGGGAGACTATTCCAAAGCCTGGGAGCAACAGCCTGGAAGGATCACTCTCCTCTGGTTGAAAAACGGGTGCGTGGAACCATCAACAAATTTTGATCCACAGACCTCAACACCCTGGCAGGGGCATAAGGCTGGATGAGGTCACAGATATAGGAAGGCGCCTGACTATGTAGAGCTCTAAAGGTTAAAACCAAAATTTTAAAACTGATCCTGTAGGACACTGGCAGCCAATGAAGCTCCTTTAAAACTAGGGAAATGTGAGTCCTCCTGTTGGCTTGTGTCAGAATTCTCGCTGCAGAGTTCTGTACCAACTGCAGTCGACGCAACTCCTTCTTGTTTAGACATGAAAACAAACTGTTACAATAGTCTAAACGTGTTGACACAAAAGCATGAATAATAAGCTCTAAATCATTTCGTGACACCATTTTCCTGAGCTTAGAGATGTTTCTTAGTTGAAAGAAGCAGTTCCTCGTCAGCTGTTTACAGTGCTGTACTAAAGACATATCTTTGTCAAAGATGACACCCAAGTTTCGAAGACTTGATTTTGCAGACTGGCCCAGGTCACCCAAGTACTGTTGAATACCTGGAATATGGGCATCAGGGGCAATAACCAGTGTCTCTGTTTTGTCTGCATTGAGCTGAAGAAGGTTATTCCTTAGCCATTGTTTTAATTCCACTAAACAATGGAGAAAGGAATCGAGCTTCTTAATCTCAGACGGCTTAAAGGAGCAGTAAAGCTGGATGTCATCCGCATATACCTGGTAAGAAACGTCAGTGAATCTTTGAATGATCTTACCTAAAGGGATCAAATACAATAAAAATAAAATGGGGCCCAAAACAGAACCTTGAGGGACTCTACATAACAGGTCCGCAGACTCTGACCTTATCTGGTTAGCAGAAACGCTAAAGCTACGCCCGGACAGATATGAGAAAAACCACCGAAGAACTGACCCCGACAGTCCGACATGATCCCTCAATCTACTCAGCACGACCTGGTGGTCAACAGTATCAAAGGCAGAGGACAAATCCAAGAGTACTAACACAGTGCATTTCCCAGCATCAGCAGACATCATAATGTCGCTGGACACTTTCAGAAGAGCCGTTTCCGTAGAGTGTTGTCTACGAAAACCGGACTGAAACCTGTCGTGAATGTTATTCTGATCCAGGAAGAGTGTCAGTTGGTCTGAAACCACCCTCTCGAGGATCTTAGACAGAAATGGGAGCTTAGAAATAGGTCTAAAACTACTTAGCTCCATTTGATTTAAACTTGATTTTTTCAGTAGAGGCAACACTATGGCATGCTTGAAAGCACTGGGAAACACACCGGTGGACAGAGAAAGATTTACCATTTTAGTAACACACGGACCTATTACCTCAAATACTTTAGAGAAGAGCCTGTAGGGAAGGATGTCCAATGAGCAAGAGGAAGGTTTCATCTTGTTCACCAATGCCGAAATATCAGCAAGTGTCACAGCCCTAAATGAAGACCAAATGCTGGGGACAGGCTCAACAACAGTAGAAGTACCACACGGTGGGGTGGGATTTTTTCCTTGATCAACTTGATTTTGTCAATGAAGAAACTCAAAACGGCATTGCTGTCAGCTTCAGAAAACACAGGAGTAACTGAAGCAGCAGGACATACAAGAGAGTTGATTGTATCAAACAACACTCTGGGATTCTTCTTATTAACAGACAGCAGCTGACGTATGTAGACAGAACGGGCACTCTCAGCCATTTTGTTATATGATGAAACTAGCAACCTGAGATGAAGCCTGTGAACCTCAAGTTTAGAGGATTTCCACAGGCGTTCAGTCCTACGACACAGTCTCTTAAGACTTAAGAGCTCTTCGTTTATCCAAGGGCAGTCATTTTTCTGTAAAGACACATTGTATTTAACAGGAGCCAACTGATCAATAATAGTTTCACAGTGTTGGTTAAAACACTGAATTAAATTGTCCACATCAAGGAAATCAGTGAACAAACAAGGATTAAACATAGAAGAAAATCCTTCTGCAGTATCAGCAGTGATGATACGCCTCCGAGACTTAACTTCTAAGGGCTTCTGATCAGAGCTGAAATGCAGTTCAGACAAAACGAGACTATGATCACTCAAGTGGACGTCATTTATAGACATGTTTAAAATGTCTAGGCCAAGTGTAAAAATTTAATCTAAAATGTGACCCTTTTGGTGAGTGGGCTCAGAAACATGTTACACAAAATTAAAAGCTTCAGTCAACGATAAAAGCTCCATAGCAGAGCAAGATAACTTGTCATCAACATGAAGGTTAAAATCTCCAAGAATTAAAACAGACTCCAACGTTATAATAGAGGATAAAAAGTCACTGAAATCCTTAAGAAAGGCAGTAGCAGGGCCTGGGGGCGGTAAACCAACACACAGAAAAATGGGTTTGAAAAACCCACCTTGACCAACTGTGATTCAAAAGAGGGAAAATCCTGTGACTGTACCCTTTTACAAACATAATCCTCCTTATAAATGATGGCAAGGCCCCCACCACGGCGACAGGGGCAGGGCTTCCCAAAGACACAGAACCCAGCAGGGCAGAGCTCATTTAAATGAAGAAATTCCTCTTCTCTCTGCCAAGTCTCTGAAAAGCACATTAAGTCCAACATTTCCGTTGATATAAGATCATTCAGGGAAAATGATTTATTGGCGACTGAACGCGCGTTCAATAACCCAAGGCGCAAGGTGGAAGACGTCACGTAGGCGCTGTCTGAGGCTCGCAATGGGATAGGACGAAGGCAGCGGTCACGTGGACTCCAGCTGGTCCGTGCAAGCGGAGACGTAAACACGGAAGTGCACAGTGGCGATGGAACTCCGCCACCAGGATACCAGCGCTGAGAAAAGTCCAGAACACCTGTGTCCATCCGAACAGGTGTCGATGCAGATGTGCCATCGCACACATCAAAGAGAGGGATGTGGTAGAGCAAGCGAGCCCGTCCTCGGCCACCAGCGCTGGCGCCCGCGCCCCAAGCGCGCCGCTGCATGCCTTCTCCTCACCTGGACACCGGCCCGCGAGCCTCTTCTCCTCTTGTCCAAAAAGCCTCTTTTCCTCAGTCTCCTGCGGATCTTACACGGAGCCCGCAACAGCAGCGGATATTCAGGTGAGTCAGAGCCGATAGTTAGGGGCGGAGGAAACGCCTGATTGTACCTGTCTCGTGTAACAAACAGGCTCTCCGTCATCTCTTTGATATGAAACAAAGAGTCCCGATCGTAAGCCCGTAAAGCCAAGACACCTCCATCTGTTAGTCGGGCTGCTAAAATAACATATGTTGTAAAAGTGGCCATTAGTAACCAACACAAGGGAATAAATACTAATGCACCAGCAGGTGGCGCTCTGTAAAAATATTCTGATCCAAAAGTTACAAAGTAGTCACTGTAAGGTGTTACATTTTAAGCACGTATCTTCAGGGGTAGACTGGGCACCTTCCAGAGTTCACTGGCTTCCACAAAGATACAATGGTCGAATTCCCAAGAAACCAGATTACACCAATACCAGGTATTTTCTTAATAATAATAACAACAACATCAAGATAAATCACCGTGTTCCTTAAATAACCATTTTTAAAAATGTATAACTTGTAGGAGTGTGACAAATTGCTGATACAAATCAGGAAACAATTTTTAAGTAACAAATTCAACTAGGACTGCAAGCAGTCATATACGGGCCCTAGTTCCGCGCGACCGCCTACCCAGGCCAGTTAGGGGTCAATGAAGAATTACACAGAGGTCAAAATATAAAAATGCTCCAATCATGTTGAAAACTACACCACATTATTTATCTGATTATAACATTCCACAAAGGTATAGTTTGGACTATCTATGGCTGAATGTTCTGGAGTTATGGGGTAAAAACAGTAAAAATGGTGACAAAGGTCAGCTTCAGTTTGTACAGGAGTCAAAAGTTAAAGTTGCTCCAATTTCAGTGGGCATGTGTGTAGAGGGGCAACCACTCATCACACAGTTCAAATTTCAAGCAAATCACACAATGCATGAAGGAGTTATGACATGTTGATGGTTCATCCACTAGGGGGTGCTCAGTGTACAAACAGAGGGGCTGGGTGTGTTCAGGGGCTGACCCCCATTATACAAGTGAAGTTTCAAGTCAATCAGGTAATGCATGAAGGAGTTATGATAAATTGATGGTTCATCCACTAGGGGGCGCTCAGAGCACAAGCAGAGGGGCCAGGTGTGTTCAGGGGCCAACCCTCATCACACATGTGAAGTTTCAAGTCAATCAAGCAAAGCATGAAGGAGTTGATAACTTGATGTTCCATGGCAAGGGGTCAAAATGGCGGCGACATAGCGGCCACACCCTTCGACATAGAGAAAAGCTTATCGATCCAGGCACCGCTGTCACTCAAAGCAATCACACCCCTAATTTTACAAAACTTCATGGTAAATGGACTGCATTTATATAGCGCTTTTCCATCTGCATCAGATGATCAAAGTGCTTTACAATAATGCCTCACATTCACCCCGATGTCAGGTGCTGCCATACAAGGTGTCCACTACACACCAGGAGCAACTAGGGGATTAAGGACCTTGCCCAAGGGCCCTCAGTGATTTTCTGGTCTAGCTGGGTTTTGAACTGAGAATGCTCTGGTCTCAAGTCCAACATTTAACCACTAGACCATTATGGTTTAAAACATCTTAAACTAAGAAGTTAGAAAAACACACCCCTATATATACTTGTCACGGAGGAGGAAACCATCTTTAGAGGCCAAAACCGTTTTCTGTACCAGGCTGTAAAATGTTTATTTCTGCTCTAAGGCTGGACATTTTAACATGGACTCCTATGGAAATGTGCTCTGTTTTGGAACTGTCAAGGAACTGCAATGTGTTCTTCTTCTGGGAGGGTTTCATGCAAGGCCATCAAAGTTCACAGTTACAAAAACCTCAAAGGGTCCCTGGTTTTTCATGAAAAAACATATTCTTAATACATATATATAATACACATCACACCGACTCAAATCACATGGAATCAAATCATTCCAAGATTAAAAAGTATCATCGCTGAATTGTCTAGACACGTATCTGATCATTTTATAAGAGAGAAATTTCCACCTCAGTTCGGTGGAAATTGCTCAAAAGCACACAGGGTGACTATTTTCCTGCACTGCAGTTATTCTTCTTGCCGTCAAGCTCCTGTCAAAGCATCACTTTTACCCATTTAATCAGTGACAAAAGCAAAGCTCTGTGCTAATGTCCTAAATGGCTTTTCAGCTCAAACAGGACAAAGTGGGAACATTCTGGAAGCGCAACTGATGGAACAAAAATCCGCTGGCAGAGAAATGTGAATTAAAGTAAATGAAGCTGAATATTGTCTAAAAGAACAATCATTGTCACCTCCTTCTCTAAAAGTATGGTTGGCCTTCCTAAAAGTAAAGTTAAATCAGTTTGTGGCATTTTGCAGCCGATCAATCAAACGCCTCGTTGCTGCCCTTCTTGCTACCTGTCACCTTTTTTTCTTCACACGGCAAACCTGCAAACACTATCGATCTGCCTCTATCTCGCTCTCAGTATCTCTCGCTAACATTTTAAATCACCGTCAAAAAGCTCACAGCAGCTGCAGAGGAAACTTCCATCCAGCAAGCGATCAATATGTGTCTTGTTAATTCACTCACTAGCATCAAGGACACTGTCAGTCTCCTGATAAAAAACCCATTTGGAAACTATTTATGCTGCGAGAAAAGGAATCACCTAAAATATACGGATCGACAAGAATCCCTGGTATGTTTTTAAATATTCTGAATGCAGCATGTCACACTTTTAGTCTAAGAGCCAGTCATCAATTTTGACCTAATCGCTACCACGTATGGTGATGAAACAACACTTAGAATCCAGCCTCAGTGTATCATGGCCTACACAAAAATGTATGCTAACCATCCCAGGGTGGTAGCTGTAGCCAGTTAGGGGTCAATGAAGAATTACACAGAGGTCAAAATATAAAAATGCTCCAATCATGTTGAAAACTACACCACATTATTTATCTGATCATAACATTCCACAAAGGTATAGTTTGGACTATCTATGGCTGAATGTTCTGGAGTTATGGGGTAAAAACAGCAAAAATGGTGACAAAGGTCAGCTTCAGTTTGTACAGGGGTCAAAAGTTAAAGTTGCTCCAATTTCAGTAAAAAAAATGATGCAAATTATTGGTTGAAATAAAAGGATTAAAAGGTTTGGTCTCCAAAGTAAAGGTCAAACAAGGTTGATGTACATTGGATTCTATGACATGTGACATATGTTACACTGTAACGTGATAACTAAACATGACAGACAGTGGAAACTATTCCTTTTTAAAACCCTATTAACCCAAGCAGCTTTAACTTTTGACCCCTGTACAAACTGAAACAGACCTTTGTCACCATTTTTTGCAGTTTTTACCCCATAACTCCAGAACATTCAGTCATATAGTCCAAACTATACATTTTTTGGAATCTTTGTGATCAGACAAGTAATTTGGTATAGTTTTCAACATGATTGGAGCATTTTTACATTCTGACCTCTGTGTAATTCTTCACTGACCCCTAGTAGTTATTTAGCTGTAAGAAATCAGAAATGTACATCTGTACTCCAGTCACCTGTTATCACACAGTCCATTCCATTATGTTATATTTATTTAACAGTGAATATAGTTTTGCCTATTTGACTCTTTCACTTATTACAGAAGTGTTTTTCTTTTCTTTTCTTATTGTTTATGCACCAATAACACCACATCAAATTCCTTGTATGTGCAAACTTATTTGGCAATAAATCTGATTCTGATTCTAAGAGAGGTTCTCGTCTTACTGTTTAAATATCAGCGAATTATCCATTTCAGTGACATTGCTGGTAGCGGTGTGAGGAGCAGATGTGGCTTTTAGAACAAGCACAGGGCCACACGCAGATTTCACACTGAAGTCAGGGTGTTGATAACTCGCACAGTTGGAGCAAATCCATTCTGAAGGTGTTTCTGTGGCCACGAGGGATCCCTCAAGACTGCATTCAAAGTGGAATTACCTCCTGACCAGCAAATCCTTTGTGCATGTTCTCTGTTTTCCCATAATTACAATTCACCTTTATGCCATATTTGTTGTCATAATGACAGCTTTTGACTTCTGGACTGATGTCCCTCGATTTTTTTAATTAGTTCTTATTCGATTTATTTATTCATTACATTATTAACCTTTTATCATATTTTTTATGTTTACGTCTGCCAAGGACATATTAAAATCATCAGCGTTGTCAAGGTTTGAGTTTTGCTAGGTGTTCTGTTTTGTTCTTTCGTTCTGTTTGTTATTTTTGCATTTCGTTGGGTTTGGTTGGTTTCTTCTCTTGCTGGGGTTTTTCTGCTTGGGTCTGCCTGTCTTTCTTTCTCTTGTCTCTCTCCCTTTGATGTTGGTGATGGGTGTTTCTCTCTCTCTCTGGCCATGCCCTAGTTCTGGTGCTTTCCATGCATACTTGTTCCTGATTTGCTGATTACCACCTGCGGTTATTTAAGCTCACTAGGTGTGTTTGTTTCTCACCAGTTTGTCATTCCTTGTGCCCTCATTTCAGCTCTGTTGCTGCGTTCCATAGTCCTGTCTGTCTCTTTGTGTGTACCTTCGACCACGCCTGTTTGCCTGATGTTTTTTGTACTGTTGTTTTTTTTCTGGACTGCTTACTTGTGTACCAACCACCACTATCCTGAAGGTCTTTTAAAAAAATCAGTTGTAAATCCTTCATGTTTTAATGGGAGCGTTTGTCACATTGAAATAATGGCCTAACACCTGCTTAGGGTTCACTAGAGGACGCTTCCAATAGAAAACCATGTCTTAGGAATGAAATAAATAAAAAAGTCGAAGGAGGAGCGATGCCCGCGGGTCTCCAATAAATAGACGAGCGCGGTTGTCATATTCAGTCTCTCTAGAGGACTCAGTTTGTCTAAGCTTTGTGTCGAAGGCTTAAATAAACTTAAAAACTCTGTGCATTTTATCTTGCTTAAGGCTGAATTATTCTAAAGTGTTGTGTCTTTTTCTAGCATATCACTTGCAATTAGTTTGTGTTATCTAAAAGAAGACATCCCGAGAAGACTAAAGACGAGCCGCGACAGAACTTGGCGAGCCAGCTTCAGGAGGGTCCAGGGGCATTCCGGCAGCCTGGGGCAGTCCAGCTCATCCCTCCAGACCGTAAATAACAGTGATCACGACTAAAAGGTAAGCAGAACCTTTTATAATTTCTGCACGATCTGGAGGAGTGAGTCGGGATTTCCGCCCAAGTTGACAGGTGATATTTTTTAATTGCCTCTTACCCAAAAGAACCTGGACTAAGAAAATTGATAAGAGACTAAAAAAAGATAAGATTGAAAATTATCAGGCCTTGTAGATAAAATGCTCAGAAGGTGTGTGTGTTCCCGGGAAAAAGAATGTCTATGTGAGTGAAAGTTCAGGAATGTTCATGAACTCTGGTGCGGAAAGAGTGCGTGGAGAACTAACCTGGATGCTTGGGGAATAATTGGTGTTGAAATTCGTTACTAACGTGCCGGCTGATAGCATGCGCTGTAGGGGTTAATTTAGGGGAGTATACTGACAAATAGATACAAGGTAATACAAGGTTATTTAAAGAGTTTAACAGAGACTGAAGTGAATAAGTGAGAAAAAAGAGTTTAACAAGAGAATACGTGCAGAGAAAGCACAAGATAAGCGCCTGAGGGGGCGCAGTAGAAATACCGTACGTGATAAGAGATTTAAAGAGAAAAGTGCAAAGAAGCACAGCTGACAGTAAGTAAAAGAGCTCAATAAAGGACGTCATTTTTTAAGAAAAGAGAAAAACTATAAAAAATAATAAAATAAATAGAGAGTTAGTGCAGAATACATGAGAATTAATGAAGCAGAAAATAGTGCAGTAAGGCACCAAATACACGCTTGTGGGGCGTGGGAGAAGAATAAGTAATTAAGTACACAGTAATATGAGTTTTTTTATAAGAAAGAAAAAGAGAATATTTTCAGTGCAAAGGCACATTAAGCTCACGAGGAGCTCAGTAAGTGAAAAAAAAAAAAAGGCAGAAGAAAGTGCAGAAAGGCACAGGATACGCACGCGAGGCGCGGTAAGGCGTAGAAGTAAATAAAATATTGTATGCTCAGAAAGGAGCTGGTGGAAAATAATATATTAAGCACAGGATACGCACGCGAGGCGCGGTAAGGCGTAGAAGTAAATGAAATATTGTACGCTCAAAGAGGGCTTGAAAAAAGTAATATATGAAGTTGCTGACAGCGCCGGAGAAGCTGTCTAACGTGAAGAAGAGATACATGCTTAAACAGAACACATTGGTGTTAAGTGAATAAAAAGGTTGTTTAAAGCCGCGAAGTGAAAAGTGGCAGAAGTCTAGATAGAGATATATAGAAAGTTGTTTTTAATAATTTTTGTGTATAAAGCTTTTGAAGATTGGTGTGTGGGAGAGTGGAGAGCAATCTGTGTAAAGCTGTGAGAACTTGCAGGCTGGCTGACATACAAGATTAATGTGAAAGAGTACGAGGGGGAGGTATTTAGACCCAACAGGAGGACTTGGGAGGTGCATGACAGGCAGAGAGGAAAGTGTGAAACAGACAGTGAAGAAAAGACAGGAGAAGAGTGCTATGTAAATACAGAGAAGGTAGATATTATTTCAAAGAGAGAAAACTAATAAACAAACATAGCAGAAAAAGACGAGAAGCAGAAAGTTAAAAAAAAAAAAAAAAAAAAATTAAATTAGAAGGGAAATAGAAAGTCGGGAGCAAAGACATTAGGAGGTGTTAGGGTTGTAAGAGGATTAAATAAATAAAGTTGGTTATAAATCAAAAGAGTTAAAGCTTAGATTATAGTGAAAAAGCTGACAGACTGATCAATGCTTGGGACAGTCTTTGATGGGAGACTTAAGTGATGATGAAATAATACTCCCAGAACATTACTTGACTGACGGAGACATCGAAACCCAGGGAATCAGGACACATTTTTGGCTGGAAAGGACCTATTTGACAGGGTAGGAGCAGAACATTGGCAGGACGAACAAGAGATCAATCAGAAATTATGGCAGATTACTAAGGTAATCAATCTGAAGCAAAGAAAGAACAATTCCCTCTAATTAATTGGGAGCTGCTGATAAGACGTCTGTGGCATCAGGGTTTAACCCCGTGGCTGGAGCTGCTTTGTGCTGACCCTAATAAAGAACTTAGCATACCATTAAATCATTTAGTAACACTACCAACCGATCCAGGTGAAGAACTGTTTCCTAGGTTGACTCTGACTGTGGTCCCAAGGAAGGTTCGGTGGGAAACAGGTAAATTTTCATATTTAGTTAAAGAAAAAGAAGACGGGCATAGCAGTTGGAAATTTAATCCTTTTAAGGGTTTAAAATACAAAACAGGTGTTACAGCCAGCAAGTTATTGGTCTGGATCAGGACAGCCCCTGAGGGACTACCAGAACACCATAGAAACACCTCACATAGCGTTTGTCAGGGTTACATGGGTAACTCTCAAGGTCAAGGTCGGGAAAGTACCCCGCTAGACTTAGTACTAAGAAATATCCAGGAAAACGCACTAAGGCCAACCAATGTATGAGAAAGTGGCACAAAAGGTCACATGGGGGCAGGCAATGGCCTTTGGTGGGATCATTTGATCCGGTGATGTGTGAAGCAGTTGCGGTAGAAATACAGAAAAAAGAAATTAAAGATCAGCAGAAGAACGTAAAAAACAACAAAAAACGCACTGAAGAAAAAGAAGTTTTGGCCTTGTTCAAGCAGGAAGCACAGAGGCTACAGCAGAAAAGAGAAAAAATGACAGAGGAAAGATCCAAAGAGACTAAAGCCAGTGCACCGAGCTGGGAAGCAGAGCCACCCTCATATAAACGTCATGATATGGGGAAGACAGCTGGACAATTTGTATTAGGAACTCGTGAAGAGGACCAAGGCATGGATGTGGAGGGCAAATTCACACTGACACTAAAAGCTCGAGAGCCACAAGGAGACAGGTCCTCAGTCTGTCAAATGGATCATACAAGGTCTCCAAGTCCGAAAGTAAGTGGTCGCACACCACGACCAGCAGGGGGGGCCACAAATAACAGTGACACGGAGGCAGACGAGGATAAAGAGAGAGACCTGAAGGCTCCGCCTGCACATCGAGGTCCACTGAAAACCGTCCCCTCCCACCATAAGTCAGCCGACTGGACCTTCACAGGCTATAGAGGCTCCGAAGAGTGGCACAAGAGCTTCTGTAACACACTGGATCTGGCCAGAAGAGATAATGAAGAACTAGCTGAGCAACTTCGGCTAGCGAAGGAAAGAATACAAAGACATAGGGACACCGAGGAAAGAAGAATATTACAACAGTCGACGCCCAATCAAGGGAATCACATTATACAGCCACCCACCCGAAAAATTTCTGGTGAGATCATCATTGAGAGTGCAAAGAGGCCCGACTCAGGCAAAGACAACAATGTGTAGCCAAAGACATAGCGGCTTTAGAACAGAATATAACCGACTGGATAGACTGCCTGGAACCAGTCAGTCGCACTCGATCTGGAAGACAGTATGGAGCCCGCACAGAAGAAGAGGAGGACGAAGACCTCATATGCCCATTGGTGGTTAGAAATGGTCATCATGTGTATACCCCATGGAGCTGGACAGACATGGTGGGGCTGGCCAACAGACTGCCAGACATCACCCAAGGAGCTGGGAGATGGATAACTGCCTTAGAAGAAGGCACTGCAGGGGTAACCTTGTCTTTAGGTGACATAAAAGCCTTGCTAATGCATGTCATGGGAAAACATGACACTGAAGAATTAGCAGGAAAGGTTGGACTAACACAAATGATGGGCACAAATCAACATGATGAAGTCCCCTTTAATCGCTATAGAAACTCCATGTGGGAAGGACTGAGAAGAAAGTACCCTGAGGTCTTGGATCCCTCTAAATTGGATGATGAGGAGTGGACACCTGAAGAGTGCCCAAAGAAGTTCCTGCACCGATTCCAGAAGAGATGGGCGGAGGAAACAGGAAATGCATGGAACCATTCTCCAGCAACTGAAATCCTGTTTAAATAACTGTAAAAAAGGCTCTACCAGATGAGGTTCAGAAAGCCCTAGATGGAGTTGTGGGACTATCAAAAATGAATTGGGCTTTATACTCTGAGCATATTTGTCACCATCTTGAAATCTACAAGAAAGAAAAACAAAAAGAAGAAGATGCAGCAAAATCCCTGACGAAAAAATTGGTGCAGATGCAGTTGGGAGAGCTAACCAAAGTCAAGAAAGAAAAAACAAAGACCCAGGCACCAATGATGACCCCTGTTCCTTCTGAGTCGGCAAGCACAGGCCCTACGGCAAACACTGCTGCCACCTTACAGGCACCTGTGGTAACAGCCACACAGAGCCCCCAAGGAGCAGCAGGGAGCACTGCTGCAGGAGAAGTCTCAGCACCAGTGGAGCATCACTATCACTACCATAGCACTGGCACACCCGGAAATGGACCCACCTACAGTCATGGGTGGAGAGGAGAGTCACGGAACTTTCAAGGTCAAAGAGGAGGGTGGCGAAGAGGATCTCGCCAACCTTCATTTGGAAACAGATTCCAAAACTCAGCTCCCAGGAACAGTCAAGCGGGACCGCCTATGGACCAACACCCCCAATAGGGGATCAACCCTCTAATGAGTGTTGGAGCTGTGGACAACCTGGACATCGAATGAGAAATTGTCCGGCCCGACCTTGGGTTGGACCCTCTGCCTATTGGCAATAGGGAGGCCTAGAGAAGACAGAGGGGGAAACGGTGGCATTGGCTATTTCGATGATACCTAAGGAAGAGCCAACCGTCACTGTTAATATACAAAACAGAGATTTCCCTTTCATGTTGGATACAGGGGCAACATACTCTTGCATAGGGAAAATGGGCGCTCATCTCCCCCTCTCTGGGTCTGTAATTAAGACCATCGGCTTCTCTGGGAAAACTCAAATAATACCTTTTACACGGCCACTTCCTGTAACGATTGCAGGAAAAACAATTGAAGCACCCCTGTTATACTCACAAAATACACCTGTGAATTTGCTGGGAAGAGACATTTTATGTAAGCTACAAACCCAGATAGTGTGTACCCATCAAGGACTGCAAATACACTTTCCTGACGAAGCACTCGCCAACATTATGGTGCTTATGGACATGGAAAACAAGGTCCGACCTGTGCAACCCATGGTATACTGGCTGAAGTTACAACCAGAAAATTCAAATCTTCAACTGCAATGGGAAAATGGAAGCCCTGGGCCGAACAACACTATGAAGCAGTATATACACCTAGTTTACCTTTACATGTCACCCTGATGTTCGATGCCAAACAAGAACAAACTGACTATGCATGCTGCTGGGATGCATTGATGAATCAACGGCTGTTTCACATAACCACCACAGAAATTTATTAGGCCCCCAAGGGGCCGCAGCTTCTGTCAAGCTAACTTCAGCTGAACAACAATGGTATCAAGTGCCGAATGCCACGCCTCATGTGACCCTTTTAGTCTCAGAAAGTACGAATCCATGACCTAGGTCCAATGGTAAAGACAGCCTCAGAAGTTGAAGAATGGCAAAACATGGAAAGTCCACAAGTACATCTGTCAAAAGACCAGCAGTTTATACGAATTAATTAAAAGTAAATGATGAGGCTATAGCTCAAAAAGTGGAGCTCAATCCTAGACCAGAGGGACAGATGGTGTTATCGGCCCAACAAGAGAAATTGTTAGAGCAAATACCACCAGTGGTGTGGTCCAAAAGCAAAACGGATGTAGGACTAGTAAAAACAGCCTTACCAGTAAAATAAAAGTAAAACCGGGAGCAAAACTGCCTCACCAAGGCAGTATCCATTAAAACCTCAGGCTATTGAAGGCATAAAACCAGTAATTAAGGGACTAATGGCAGCTGGAGTTCTAATAAAAACTGCAAGCCCATGCAATACTCCTATCTATCCTATCCCTAAAAACAATACCAAAGAGTATCGGCTGGTACATGATCTGCGTCCTATCAATGCAATAATAGAAATGGATGCACCTATAGTACCTGATCCGCATACTATACTATCAAGCATCCCTGCTGGAGCAAAATGGTACACAGTAATCGATCTGTGTTCAGCCTATTTCAGTGTGCCTGTGCACCCAGACTCACAACATTTGTTTGCATTCACATTTCTGGGACAACAGCTAACGTATACACGGCTACCTCAGGGACTGAACCTGTCCCCAGCCATCTTTAACAAAGTCCTGGCTGAAGATTTACAACACCTTGACATACCCAGTACATTGGTGCAATATATGGATGATCTCCTTATTGCATCAGAGACTCAAGAACAGTGTGAAAAAGATTCATTAATTGTATTGCATGCATTGGCAGATGGAGGTCATAAAGTAAGTAAGGACAAATTGCAGTTCTGCAAACAACAAGTAGAATACTTGGGAAGACAGTTGTGTGGGACCACGCGATGTATAGCCCCAACCCAAGTGGAGGCTATAATCAAGGCTCCCAAACCCCAAACAGTGGGACAGATGCTTTCATTCCTTGGGATGGCAGGGTACAGTCGGCCGTGGATTTGTGATTATGCTATAAAAACTGCACCTTTGCGTGCCATGATTAGAGCAGTGGGGCAAACAAGCAATGCAGCTCTCCTCGTCTGGACAGATCAGGCAACGGGAGCTTTTGAGGCCCTAAAAACAGACATGCAATCTGCTCCCGCGTTAGGTAACCCAGATTATGGGAAACCTTTCCATTTGTATGTTACTGAAAAAGATGGTTATGCTTGTGCTGTACTAATGCAGGAAACAAATGAAGGAAAACAACCATTGGCCTATTATAGTACTAAGCTTGACAACATTGAAACAGGATTGCCACCATGCTATCAGGGTCTAGCAGCAGCTGCCTTTGCATTTCAAAAAGCATCATCCATAATCATGGGACATGCAGTAACGTTGTACACGTCGCATCAGTTACATGCCCTGCTAACCAGTCAACGTTTTGTCTTAACACAAGCTAGACGCACTGGATATGAAGTTGTGTTGTCCGCTCCAGAAATAACAATACAACGTTGTCACACGGTGAATCCTGCCACCAAATTGACCACACCGTTAGATGGTACTCCACATAACTGTGTGGCAGAGACAGAGAAATTTTTGAGAGCCAGAGAACATTTGTATAATCACGCCATAGATGCAGATCTAACCCTGTTCGTGGATGGCTCATGCTTTCGGGATGCCGCGGGATTGCATGCGGGTATGGGGATAGTTAAACTAAACACGGATGGCGAAACCTTTGAATTACTGGAGTCCCAAGGAATTGATCAGCCTTGTTCAGCCCAACTGGCAGAAATCAAAGCCTTAACTATGGCTTGCCAGATAGCTAAAGATCAACGTGTTAATATCTACACAGACTCAGCCTACGCTTATGGCGTATGTCATGTACATGCAAACATTTGGAAACAAAGGGGATTCCTGAGAGCAGATGGCACCACTGTCACTCATGGAGAAGCGATTTCCCAACTGTTACAAGCTCTCCAATTACCGTCTGAGGTAGCCATCATTAAATGTGCAGGTCATCAAAAGAATAATAACATCATAGCTCAAGGTAACAATCTAGCAGATGACGCAGCTCGCAAAGGAGCACAAGGAGAAAATATGTTTCCCCTGCTAACTATCCAAGATTGTGCCCCACTGGTTTCACTTGACGCACTGATAGTGGCTCAAAGTAGGGCCAGTGGAGAAGAAAAACGAATGTGGGTTAAACGAGGCGCTATTGAGACACGCAGTCAGGGGCCAGCGGACAAGCTGTGGCGCAGTAGTCATGGACATTTTGTGTTACCCACCAATTTATTACGACATGCAATCATTTGGGCCCACGGACCCCGATCATTGTTCGCGAGTCCAAATTATGAACAAACTAAAAGCTGTCTGGTGGTCACCATATATGGCAGCTACAGTGGACCGTTTGTTGAATGAGTGTGAGGTATGTGCACAGTACAATGTCCGGAAATCATTCACAGCCCCTTTAGCCCACATTCCGGTCCCTGATGGGCCATTCAGACATCTTATGATGGATTTCATAGACATGGGAGCTGAAAACCGAGTTAAACGAATGAGATATGTTTTGGTAGTGATATGCAGATTCAGCCGATGGATTGAGGCAGTAGCCTCTGCAAATCAAGACCATAAAACGGTAGCCAAATTCTTGTGCCGAGACGTCTTTCCAAGATTTGGCATTCCAGATACTATCTCATCTGACAACGGTAGGGCTTTTGTAGCCAAGGTTACACAAGAAACATTCAAACAATTGGGTATCAAACAGAAGTTTGGATGTGTTTATCACCCCCAATCAAATGGGGCGGTGGAACGGGCTAATGGCATTTTAAAGAACAAACTAGCAAAAATCATAGCAGACAGCAATGGCAAACTACCTGGCTGGATGCGTTGCCGCTTGCTTTATTGTCAATGCGCTCACAAACTAACCGACTAACCCATTTGACACCATTTGAAGCTCTTACAGGTCGGCCGATGCCTATTCCATACCTGAGAGGACCCTACGAAGGACCATCGCTGGAGCAGCTACAAGACGAATGGCATAATTATCTGAGACAGTTAACCCAAATACACAAAACTATCTTTTTGCAGGTCAAAGGTGCTACAGAAGACAGAGAAGCAGAGATTCCACTCGAAAATCAGAGCATCCAGCCTGGTGATCTGGTTTACGTCAAGGTGTTCAAAAAGAAGTGGGACAGGCCCCGTCGAGAAGGTCCTTTTAAAGTTATTCTTGCCTCACGTACAGCAGTCAAAGTAGACGGTAAGGACACTTGGTTTCATTTAAACCACTGCTGTAGGGTTGGTGGCCCAGCGCCCCTGCGGCCTCGGCAAGCTCGTCTTGGCAGAGCCGCCGGGCCAAGGGGGGAAGCAGGAGAAGCCAGAGACCCTACAGCAGCACCGAGTGACGGCCACGCCTCCCTGCAGCCAGAAGAAGCACAGAGGGAAGGCCACGCCTCCCTGCAGCCAGGCGAACACTGGCCAAGGCGCTCACAGAGACTGATTGAACAAAGACGACGCACAGCTTCAGAGAGTAGTGGATCCCTGCCAGATAGAGCAGCGACAGACTCAGATGCAGACTCAGAAACAACTGGAGAAGCAGGCCAACAGACAGACAGAAATACAGACCGACAGATAGACAGGCCACAGGAATTACAGACTCGGACAGCAACTCAGTAGATTTACCGACAGAAGAACCGCAGGAAGTACAACCCAGACAAAGCACAGATACACCACACATCCCTAGTGACAGCTCATCTAGTGACGGCTCACTTAGTAGCACATCTAGTAGCACATCTCAACAGTCATCAGAGCAATGATTAAGGAATTATTCAAGGGATTGACAATACTACTGGTGGTCAGTATGGGAGAAAATAGACATCCAAAACATACAACGGACTGTGCCGTGGCCATGGCCGCAATAGCAGCTAAACAAGGCATTCTAAACACAGGAAAAAACATATAATTTGGTATACATTAAATCAAAAGCCTACAAGAACATAGGAATACAGGGAAAGCTGGGGGATTACATATTAGGCGAAGCCATTAGCATCAAATGTGAAGAGGAGGGAACACTCAACATAGAGGTAATTTGTGATAAAAGAGGATGCAGGGAAACCAAGCAAGACGTAACTGTTACAGTACATGAAGCCACAAAATGGGTAAAAATCAAACCAAGGAAAAAGAGGACAATTAGAAGCCTAGAAACAAGCAGTCACTTAGGGAGATGGGATCCCAGTACAGACCTAGCCCGCACGCAAGGGTTGAAGACCAATTTATTTTACCAATGGTTGAAATTTTCGGCTAGGCAGATCAGTGAAAAGCCTTGCATAGCCTGTCACCGGAAAGGTGTGATACCTCAGGCTAAACCCCTACCTGATATCAACAACTGTTATAGGAGTCCCCAACATAACTCAGACCAAGCAGAATGCTATACACAATGTGTTATGAAAATGGCAGTAGGTGATGAAAAATATGCTGCCGACAGTAAACTTTGTCCAGTGCCCCTAAGTACAGAAGGAACCGTTCCACCTATGATTAAATAGAGAAAGGGATGATACACCCATTCTGTATAGCTAAAGGCTTAGTAGCACAATACATAAGCGATTGGCAGGTAGGGACGACCCAGCCAAAACACCACATACAGTGTATGCAAAAGCAGCAAGAATACAAACCGGCCAAAACAGCATGGAACATTACCGTCTGTCACACCCTGCTAGCAGCAGGCATACAGTGTGAACAAATAGTACCGGCCACAGGGGGGTCTGTAATTGGACTGAATCTCACCCATGCTTCATGGGTATCTACTCCAAATTTAGCTAAGGGAACGGTACCCTTAGCTGACATCTTTTGGATATGCGGACAAAAAAGGAAACTCCTGTCATCGCTGTCCCCTAATTGGAAGGGCCTTTGTGCTCCTGTGATGCTCACAGGAGCTATAACAGTAATTGAAATGCCAAATTCAATACAACCCATGCCACAGAAACTTCGTAAGAAAAGAGGAATAATGACGTTTAAAACAGACTACAACATCACAGTAAGAAACGGGATACCAGAAGGGATACCCCGACAGTTAGAAGCCATAGACAGTAGCAGAGTTAAAGCAGATGAAGATGCGGATAAATGGGGATGGGCATTGGCTCTGTTCGGGGTTACTCCAAAAATCCGTTCTAGGTTCCAGGAGGTGCAGTGGATTAATTACTTGTGGTATAATCAGCAAAGATACCTGAACTGGACATTGGCAGCAGTAGGAGCCTTAACCGAACAACTGCACGCCACCTCGCTAATGACAATGCAAAATAGATTAGCTATCGAGATGATGATGGCTGATGAACAAGGAGTTTGTATTATGATCAAAGCCACCGAATGTTGCACAGCTATTCCCATGCGTACAGGGGAAGACGGAAATTTGACAGAGCTCTTAATCACACTTGAAGAGATGCAACAGGAACTGTTAAGTAACTCCATAGGAGGGAGAAATGAAACTGACGATTCTGGATACATTGTAGGGAATGGAATGAATATTGGCCCACTGTTTCACTGTTTGGGACTCTAAGGAGAGGGTGGATATCATGGAAAGACTGGTTATACCAGATAGGTGTAATCTTGGCACTAACAGGGGTGGCGGTCTTGCTGGTAATATGTTGTGGTATTCCCTTGATAAAATTTCTGGTCAATAAATTGCTTTCATCCACAGTAGGACAGCTCCCACTGTTAGCCATCCGAGCCCTAGAAGAAAGCACAAACGAAACAGACAGAGAACCAGAATATATGGAAATGGATGAAATACCAATTATCCTCCCTGACAGCCCCCAGCTCCCTAATATTGTGGCGTACACCCCAGATAGGGAGGACTGGGATGGACCGTGCTTGGTGATATTGTAGACGAGGAAGAAGACATGCACGCACATTTACATTCACACACATGCACCCACAAAAATGAGGGATAGGATAGACAATATCTGAAAGAATGATATGGAGCTGTAATAATGAACGTATATGTATATTACTAGGACACAGGAGTATGGCTGAGAGACCAGACTCCTCTGATCAGGGACCTATGCCTGATCTGCCTCTATCAAGTCTGATTGGACTCTCAGAACTGTTTGGAGAAGAGGATATACAGGAGGGATGGTCGAGACATGCTTGGTCGCCACAGCCGCCTTCCATCCAGCAGCTAAACCAGTTGGCAACAGAAGGATCTTCATCGTTCCAGCACCTGGCGATGACGGCTTCACAGAATCTGCCTGCAGCAAGAGTCGGCCCGAGGACTCCACCATCACCTGAAGGACCCTTTGGACTCAGGAACACACCCCTTCCGCAGATGCCATGGAGACAGTCACATGTGCCAGTGGCAACGATACCCTCCAGGGGAGGCAGCCAAGGTCGGCCATATGCAGCAACTGCCCGAGTGCATCCTAGACCCAATTCACTGCTAGGACCTGTCCCCAGCTTTCCACCCCCAAGGCAGGAGAGATATTCTGATCAGCCCAGTACCTCTGGAGGAGGATCAGCAGGGGTAGACCTTAGCCGAACTCACCCACCAGGACAGAGGGGAGCTTTGTACAGGCTGCTAAATGCCCAGAGTGTCCCACCCACTTGCCTGTGCGACATCAACAATACTCCCCCCACACACGAAATGCCTTCCCCCTTGTACTTCCTGTCCCCTGGACAGCACAACCTTAATCTGGTCATGGTCACCCCACAGGACATGGCAATCTTGGTTCGAGAGCTTCGTCTTCCACAAGAGTCTGTTCCAAAAACCTTGGAGCAGCTCCTGCCCCTCACAAATCACATTCCCCATGAGCTATTTGAGGAAATCATGCCACAACTAAGTCAGACAGCTGCATACCTGTTCAGGATACACCGTGACAATGCCAACATCTCTTGTGCTCAGGAGGGCCTCCATACTCAACTGTGTGGTCTTCAGTCTAGTATGGACATGCTAGCCAGCATGATGGAGCATATGGAAAGGGAGCAGCTAGGACTGGCCACCACCACCCTGAATGTGGGCAAGAATTCTCTGGGGGCCCTGTACAACCTGGCCAAGCAGCACAAGGAGCTGGAAAGATCCATCAGAGAACTGCACGACTGTCTGAAAGCCAGAATTCCTGATCCTCCCCCCACTACCCCTGAAAGGCCAACCTCCCCATGTTCCCCAACTTCTCCCAAAACTTCAGATGCTGAGTAAATGCTGAGGAGCGCGGACTGACGTAATGGCACTGAACACGGACTATGATCTTGGTTCTTGAGTTTGAATTGCGGACTGGTTTCAGAAATCTGAGTGTAACTAAAAACAAAGAAGGATATATGTTAGTAACGAAGGTTGGGTAAATGTCTGTCCTTACCATCATCTGCGTAACACAGATAAAGCTAAATGCATACACATAGATATCACATTGCAAAGTTATAAAAAGGGGACCCTTACACGGCGTGTTTGTAGATTTAGTAGTAAAGATGCACCATAGGGACCCCTTTTTCTTAAATTATAGCATGCCTCAAGAGACATGCATCGCCTAAATTTGGCGTCTGGCCAAAAAGGGCATTAGAAAACAAGCTGAAAAAGAAGAAAAACAAAGTGGAGAATGTTGAGAAATGGCCTATAATGAAAACCATTATATGATTGACTAAGGCAAATGACTTAAGGACGGACATGAAGGGAAACCATTTATTGTGTTTATCATTTAACTAGACATAGCTGCGCTAACCTTAGAATAGTTTCTTGATTGGTTGACTAAATAGTGGTAGCGTAGGGGTTATTTGATGCATTTAAATAATAAATGTGTGACGCTTTAACAAAATAATATGTAGAACCAAGTATAATGGGTTGGAGCCTCTGGTTGAGTGAGTCAATAGATGCCAGAAGATGATTGGTTGCACTGATGTCAATGTGAAGCCTTTACTTTGCCATGATTAAGAGGTTGATGTAACTTGTTTTATGTGGCCATTTTAAGTGCCTTGAAGTACACCAAACCTCAATGTTTGAATGTCACCTTGCGTTGATATAATCCAGCTAATTGCTCACCTTGTGCCTTAGTATGTAGGTTCACCTGCACTGCAATATATTTACCGTGTGAAGTATCACTGATAGTCATATCCGCACCAGAGTTATCAGTAAGTCGAGTGCTGTGTTTTTTTTTTTTTATTGCAATGCACAAATGAGGATGTCTTGTCAGTAAACAACCCAAGAGTATAGTTGATGTAATGGGACTCTTTCGAGTCCCAGAGGAGGGACTGTAGAAGAATTTTTAGGTCCATATTTGAACTGTGATGAACTATCAAGTGTCCTGATCCGAACTGTATGTCCTCTGGTTGAACTAGCAGGTGTTCAACCCAAAAAAAGGGCTCTATTAGTCATTTAGTCTGTCAGGGGCTTTCCAAGGCCTTTTAGGTGCTTTCCCGCAGGCCACGTGCGGGGGCCTCAGGCCAGCTGCACGTGTGGCTGAGGCCACGTGCGGAGGGGGCCTCAGGCCAGCTGCACCTGTGGCTGAAGGTCTTTTAAAAAAATCAGTTGTAAATCCTTCATGTTTAATGGGAGCGTTTGTCACATTGAAATAATGGCCTAACACCTGCTTAGGGTTCACTAGAGGACGCTTCCAATAGAAAACCATGTCTTAGGAATGAAATAAATAAAAAAGTCGAAGGAGGAGCGATGCCCGCGGGTCTCCAATAAATAGACGAGCGCGGTTGTCATATTCAGTCTCTCTAGAGGACTCAGTTTGTCTAAGCTTTGTGTCGAAGGCTTAAATAAACTTAAAAACTCTGTGCATTTTATCTTGCTTAAGGCTGAATTATTCTAAAGTGTTGTGTCTTTTTCTAGCATATCACTTGCAATTAGTTTGTGTTATCTAAAAGAAGACATCCCGAGAAGACTAAAGACGAGCCGCGACAGTCCATTTTCCAAATTGAGGTGATGTGAGTGTGTGTGTGGTAGCCGCAGCAACATGTCGTCGTGCTGCCGCCAGCTTGGGCGGAACGGGGGCCTACCGTAGTTAAAACTGCACAGCCCCCAGAGGGGGAAGAGAGTGGCGTGAACGGGGGCCGGGATGAGGTGGTGGATGGGTGCAGGACGGGGGTAGGGATGATGTGGAGTATGCTTCAGTCTCTTGTCCTTGTGTGAGTCAGTTGTTTTTCTGTCCGTGTGGGAACTAGAGAAGATAAGAAGGCAGCCGAATGTTTACCAAGGCCATAGAGATTTGTCTGGAGGAAAACAACGGGGCATTTTGTCCTTCAGAGACTGATAAGCTTGCCGTGTTTGTGGTTGAGCAGTGAAAAACACTTTTACAGTCTCACATGAACAAACCAGATCCCAAATTATGAAAATTCCCGGTCTCTGAAATATTCATCTTCATCTGCAAGGTGCGCTTTTGCTCCGAGATGCCATCCAATTTGCGTCTGAGTTCAAGGGTTAACGCAGTCTGAGAATGCATCGCCTTGCCCAACTCATTAATCATGACGGACAGGTGAGGGGCCGTGGTTCTGGTGGCAGCCGTCTTGCCAATTTTCCAGTAGGTTAGGGCAGCACATAAGCCAATAAATACCAGCCCTCCTACTATGAAACCAAATATGAATAAATCCTCGCCGTCCTCCACAGAGAATGGCGCAAAGCATGCGACTCGCCACGTCTCCCAGGCATCAAGAACATAGCCCACAGGGTAAGTTCCATCTGGGCATGCAGTGTTCCCCGGCCCTGATCTTCTTGTAGAAAAAAATGGTGTCAATCGCATTCAGAGACCAGCTGATCAATTCCATGCTTAATCCAATATAGTCTGAAGAATTCACAGTCTGGTGAAGTAGGGACTTTGAAGGTTGGAGCAGAGATAGAGGAGAGAGGAGGAGATGTGTCCACCCTCGCTGGAGTCCCAAGCTGAATGACTGGCCACTTGAATTTTCAATAGGCAGCCAGGTAGGGGTCAATTGAAGAATTACACTGGGGTCAAATTTAGGGCTGCAGCTATCAAATATTTTTGGAACTGAGTATTCTATTGATTATTTTATTGATTAATTGAGTAATCAGATAAAAAGTACTTTTGAGTTTTTAAACAATATCAGTAGTGGCAGTAGTTGCTCCCTAAGCAATGGCACAATGTCGCTGTGCCATCATGCAGATTTTTAAGTTTAGAGTGTTCCCTCTCTCTCTGGTTTCCCAGGTTATTATTTATTTTTTCACATTATTAAGAGTTTTGGAGCTTTGCCACCCATAAGTCCAAGTGGTCAGTGAAATCTTCAGTCTGTGGACAGGACATTCTTCTTTTTTTCTCTTATTGCACATTTCATTTGCACTTTTTATTACTGTAATTTATTCAGTGTTTAGTGTATATTTAAACATGCCGTACAGAAAGCAGCTCAAACCGAAGTCAGATTCCTTGTTTTCTGTGGATACTTGCCGAATAACAGCCTTTGAAAAACAGCTGTGGATCGCAGCATTTCCACAAAAGCAGCCTGTTGATAAAAACTCTTACCAACTCTGAATAAAGGATCTTTTAACATGACTCATTTAAAGTGCACGTCCTTTCGATACATCTGCAGAGGTGGAGAATGGCCAGTGGAGCAAATCGTGTTTTTAAAAAAATATATACAAACACACTGTTTCACTTTAAATGCGCAATAAGTCAGTGCAGAGCCTTTCTCTTAAAGGGCTTTATTTTATTCGGCGTGTGGCTTTGTAAACTTGTAGCATCACCTACTACATTGATTAGCGCTATGGTCTTCTTCTCTGTTTTTGTGGGAGCATTACAGCACCACATACAGGCCTGGCATATGTACTACAGCTTTAAATGAAGCCTCGAGGCAAAGAATTTGCCTCAAACCTTTTTTGGAATCGAATTATTCGAATTATTCGATGAATCCTTTCAGCCCTAGTCAAAATGTAAAAATGCTCCAATCATATTGAAAACGATACCACATTATTTGTCTGAACATAAAGATTCCAAAAAGGTATAGTTTGGACTATGTATGACTAAATGTTACAGAGTTACGGGGTAAAAACAGCAAAAATGGTGACAAAGGTCAGTTTCAGTTTGTACCGGGGTCAAAAGTTAAAGTTGCTTCAATTTTGGTAAAAAGTGATGCAAATTACTGGTTGGGTTTTAAAAAGGGATCATTTGCACCATGTGTCAATTATAACACCACTTTTTACACAATGCACAGTGTTTGACATTCTAAAAAAAAAAAGAAGAAAGTAAATGAAGACAGAAATTAGACCAATAAAGTGGGAGTGTGAGAACATCTGTAGCAGCCGCATGTCTACAGGTTAGCTGAGATGTTACCAACTTGCATCGGTACCAAGGACTCCTCATGTCAATCTCCAGACCAAGAGGTCAACAAGACCCATTTTCACTCATTCTCTCTGTAATTTAATCTTTGTGCACCAGTTACAGGCAAAATGGTCCCAGGACCCAACTGTGCACAGCGGGTTCGATCTCCAACAAGCATACAAGCTGGAAATGTGTGAACTGAAAAAGAATTGTCCCTCACAGTTACTGGGTCAATAGCAAACTTTGCCTTCTATTGCAGTTGTGTGGAATTTTGGCAAGTAACACTACATGATGCATTGAAGTGGAGTAGAGACTGAGAACACAATGGAAACAGACATGAAGAGAATGGAAACTGGTGCTGCACTGTGTTCTTCATCGATCTCACATATGACGTGCTATTTTGGGCGATAAAAGAAAAGCCCCAGGGATGCTGCTCGCAGACGAGGCAACTGAGATTCCTCCAATAAGAACAGGTTGTCCATGCAGTGCACAAGAAAGGATGCTTTGCTGAAAGACCAAGTGGAGATGACGTCCAAATCAACCTGCACAGCAAATATGGTTCTCAAGCTGAAGCAGGTAAATCTCCAAGATTCATCCAATATGGGTGACAACATGTGCATTTGTTGAAGCATTTGATCTGGATTATTTTAAGCAGACTGGTAGTAGGTTTTCTTTTCAGAATTTGGTATATCCGTCTATCCTTGTATTATTCACCACTTATCCACAGTGGAGTGGGAGCAGGCTAAGTAAGGTAGCTCATGTGTCCTTGCCCTCCAGCTGTATCGTCCAGCAACTCCCAGGGGATCCCAAGGCAATCACAGGCCAGATGGACTCTATAATCCTTCCAGTGTGATCTGGGTCTACCCAAGGGTTTTTCCTCAGCTGCACATGCCAGGAAAAGCTCCAAAATCAGGGTTTGCAGGGACATCCTAATCAGATAACTGAACCACAACAAGCTTCTTCCTACTCCATGTTCCTTCCCGATGTCAGAACTCCTCACCTTGTCCATAAGTGTGAGTCCTGTCACCCTGAAAAGGAAATGCATTTCACCAACTTGTATTCCCAATTTCATGATTCGCTCATGACTAAGTGTTCATTATAACTGGTGAGGGTTGGAACATGTACGGATTGCTATATTGAAAGATTTGCTCCTGACTCAGGTCCACCTTCATTACGACAGTCTGAAACAATGGTTGCATTAGTGCTCATGCCACCAAAGTCTGCTGGTTAAACCTAAGTATCCACACTGAATGAAATTCTCGTCGCATTTAATGTTGTATGCTAACAGTGTTGGTACTCTTGGCAGCTATCGGTAGCCTGATCTGTTAGAACCCGTTAATGCACGATTATTGAGAAAATAAGCGGCATATAGCTTTAAAGTAACACCAAACCGTTAGGAAAACCACCACGCAGTCCCCAATAATATAATTAAATACACACCAGATTTAAGGTTAGCCTGTTAGCTTAGCTGGTTCAGACTCAAAGAGAGGGATGTGTTGAGGCGCTTACATCACACAATGAGCCAGCCATACATGGTCCACCCCTTTATGCATTAATAAGCTCATAGTGATGCTGCCTCCACTGCTTACATGGCAACGCTCAGATATGTGCTTCATATCAGCTGTTCCAGGTCTCTGTAGAAAACCAGTATATATACACTCTGTGGATTCAACGTCAATTCAGAGTAACACTGGAATAACATTCAATTAGAGCTATAGTTGTTACCATTCGATCCCAGTAGACCCAGAGGGGTATTGACAATTAAAAAAGAAGCATTATTTGAAATAATAAAACAAAAGTAAAAATATTCAGACTTTCTAGTGTAAGATTGCTGATTCAAATCATAATGTTAACAGTATTTTTCTCCTAGGTTTATATGTGACACCTTCAATTTGTATTGAAAATACAGACAAAAAATAACCACAATAAGGGCGTCCATGGCTGCAACAACCTAGTTTGTGTGCAGCTTAGTAGCTTTAGCGTCTTAGTCTTAACCTTTACTTGACATCTTAATCTTTGCAGCTTTGTGCGTTGTCAGTACGTCCTCCAGGTACATGTAGATATGGAATGGATAAATGGGAGACTATGTTCGTCAAAGGTCACATCGACCCACACAGGCTACTCAGAAGACTCTGGAAGGCAATACAATTTTTAGGAATTGACAAAGCCTGCTTCAAACACAATGTATGTTGCATGTTTACTTGCAGCATTCTGGAATTCTATATCGCTGGAAGTCTTGCAACAATTGCAGCTTTCCTCCTTCTTAAAATAACCACCATTAATATTTACAACATTTACTTGTTCCATAATAACCATCTTCTGGCAACTACTCTCACAAAAAGACACTACATTTAAATTGTGTTTCTCTGCAATTGTTTTGGACTCTTTCGCGAAATAAATCTTCAATCCAGTTGACAGGTTTTGGTATACATCTAAACTTCTGGTTTAATCCCCCAATTCCACCCACATAAATCCTCCCCAATAAATCCTGTCTGTCTTCAACTGCCCCTAATCTTCCTAAGGAGACCAGAGATTACAAGATTGCTTGAATATCTCACTTTTCTAACAATACCAAATGTCACTGTTGTTGAGAGGTTGGATTTAAAACTACCAACCTCATTATACATACATACATACATACACACACACACACACACACACACACGTATATATATATATATCCATTCATCCATCCATCCATTTTCTTCCTCTTTATCCAGAGTCGGGTCGCGGGGCAGCAGCTCAAGCAAAGCCGCCCAGACCTCCCGATCCACACACACCTCCCCCAGCTCCTCCAGGGGAACCCCAAGGCGTTCCCAAGCCAGCCGAGAGATGTAGTCCCTCCAGTGTGTCCTGGGTCTTGCCCGGGGCCTCCTCCCAATGGGACGTGCCCGGAATACCTCTCCAGTGAGGTGTCCAGGGGGCATCCGGAAAAGATGCCCGAGCCACCTCAACTGACTCCTTTCGATGTGGAGGAGCAGCGGCTCGACTCCGAGCTCCTCCTGAGTGACCCTACTCCTCACCCTATCTCTAAGGGAGCGCCCAGCCACCCTGCGGAGGAAACTCATCTCGGCCGCTTGTACTCGCGATCTTGTTCTTTCGGTTATGAGCCAAATCTCATGACCATAGGTGAGGATCGGAACGTAGATCGATCGGTAAATTGAGAGCTTTGCCCCCCTACTCAGCTCTCTCTTCACCACGACGGTCCGATATAATCCAGGTTTTGAGTATATTTCTTATTGTTACATGGGAAACAAGGTACAAGTAGATTCAGTAGATTCTCACAAATCCAACAAGACCAGGCATTCATGATATGCACACTCTTAAGGCTATAAAATTGGGCTATTAGTAAAAAAAAAAAAGTAGAAAAGGGGGTGTTCACAATAATAGTAGTGTGGCATTCAGTAAGTCAGTTCGTCAATTTTGTGGAACAAACAGGTGTGAATCAGGTGTCCCCTATTTAAGGATGAAGCCAGCACCTGTTGAACATGATTTTCTCTTTGAAAGCCTGAGGAAAATGGGATGTTCAAGACATTGTTCAGAAGAACAGCGTAGGTTGACTAAAAAGTTGATTGGAGAGGGGAAAACGTATACGCAGGTGCAAAAAATTATAGGCTGTTCATCTACAATGATCTCCAGTGCTTTAAAATGGATGACAAAACCAGAGACGAGTGAAAGAAAACAGAAAACAACCATCAAAATGGATAGAAGAATAACCAGAATGGCAAAGGCTCACCCATTGATCAGCTCCAGGATGATCAAAGACAGTCTGGAGTTACCTGTAAGTGCTGTGACAGTTAGAAGACACCTGTGTGAAGCTAATTTATTTGCAAGAATCCCCCGAAAAGTCCCTCTGTTAAATAAAAGACATGTGCAGAAGAGGTTACAATTTGCCAAAGAACACATCAACTGGAGAAATGGAGGAATATTTTGTGGACTGATGAGAGTAAAATTGTTCTTTTTGGGTCCAAGGGCCGCAGACAGTTTATGAGATGACCCCCAAACTCTGAATTCAAGGCACAGTTCACAGTGAAGACAGTGAAGCATGGTGGTGCAAGCATCATGATATGGGCATGTTTCTCCTACTATGGTGTTGGGCCTATATATCGCATACCAGGTATCATGGATCAGTTTGGATATGTCAAAATACTTGAAGAGGTCATGTTGCCTTATGCTGAAGAGGACATGCTGTTGTGAAAGTGTAGGAACACGGACCCACAACAGGGGGCGCAATGAACGGACAATGGAGAGAGTAAATAACAAGATTTACTACTGAAACAAGCACGAGTAATACAACAAACACAATTTGGGGTCGAATCCGCTGGTGTCGTGTGGGCAGGCTCGAAGGTAGGAGACGTCTGTCTCAGTCGAACCGGAACCACCCAGATCTCCTCTGCCACCGAACCCTGGAAATACTGGAACCGCCAAGTCCCGAATTCCCAGGTGGCCACTGCCTCCGCTCGTCGGATCCGGTACTGCTGGCAGGAGAGAGCAACAACACACAGGAGTGGATGAACGCACCCAGTAACAGAGAGGGGAGAAGCCGCCTCCACCTCTTGGCAAAGTATAGCAGGAAGGTGAGTACTTATCCAAAGAATGAGGTTTTCAGTAGTCACCAGTCCTGAAAAAGGTTTTAACAGTCTTAGCTGATGATGCAATGTATAACTGCAGAGAATACTACCTTGGTCTTAGGCGATATCTCGGCACTGAGGTGGAGACGCCGTCCTCCTGATATACCTCGGTGCTGAGTAGAACAGCTGTGTCTGGTGATGGGTGACAGCTGTCACCCAGGCTACTCCCATGATGCGGCAGCGCCCTCTGGTGCCTGGAGCCCGCACTCCAGGCAGGGCGCCCTCTGGTGGTGGTGGGCCAGCAGTACCTCCTCTTCAGCGGCCCACACAACACATGCCCTTGAAATGGGTGTTTCAACAAGACAATGACCCCAAGCACACTAGTAAACGAGCAAAATCTTGGTTCCAAACTAACAAAATTAATGCCTCGCAGATGTGAAGAAATCATGAAACACTGTGGTTATACAACTAAATACTAGTTTAGTGATTCACAGGATTGCTAAAAAAGCAGTTTGAACATAATAGTTTTGAGTTTGTAGCATCAACAGCAGATGCTACTATTATTGTGAACACCCCCTTTTCTATTTTTTTTTACTAATAGCCCAATTTCATAGCCTTAAGAGTGTGCATATCATGAATGCTTGGTCTTGTTGGATTTGTGAGAATCTACTGAATCTACTGGTACCTTGTTTCCCATGTAACAATAAGAAATATATAATAATGATATATATATATATATGTGTGTGTATATATATGTATATATGTATATATATATATATATATATATATATATATATATATATATATATATATATATATATATATAGTGTGTGTGTGTGTGTGTGTGTGTGTAACTGCTAACATCTCATTGAGATGTGCAGCTACGAGGGGGAAACACATGGACAGGATGCTATATTTAAATTCCTGAGATGTAATCGACAGGTTGGAAAGGATATGTGGTGTCATAATTGTGAAAAACCCAAAATTCATAATGTGCATGTCTTACGTAAACACTGCATTAACAAATATGTGATGTCACGAGTCACCGCCTTGTCCTTCACCGGAAGAAAGTAGGTGTTGTGTATCGTCTCATCGTGAACACTGACGGAAACAACATTACCTTAGATAACATGAGTGTTTTATCAACCTACATCAAAACATCATCCCCCAGAAGACCCTGCACATTCACCCGATTTGCTCAAAATAAATTTCTGGTGTCAGGATCACATAAGCTTTTCCACCTACAAGAAGTGACGAATCAAACTTTTGAGTGAAACACACACAGTCTCCTGCAGGAAAAACCCACAACTCTTCAATTCAACTCAGGATTAGATTGTTGCCCGGGAGAGTCCATAGAGGTTCTGGAATTACCTGTGCAAGGTCAAATTTGCAAAAGGGTTGCAAAGGGTGGGTTTTTTTGTGTGTTTGCTTGTTTGTTTTTTAACTCTAATTTGTACTGATCGTGGCACAAATATGCAGGTGATTCCCAGAACTGCCCAGCGTGGTCAAATTTGTCAACAGTCAATCATCTTGGTCAAGCTTGAAACAATTAATAGGCTCTACTGTACAGCACTTTTAAGTCTCCGAAAGCACTTTACAAATAAAATAATAAGAATAATACAAAATTATTATTATTATTATTATTATTATTATTATTATAAGGTCATCTCTGCATATCTGCTGGTTGGCATTCTCCTCCTTTTGATGATTTCTACCAAACATGTTATGTCAATGAAAGTTGGCTCCGAAATTGCTGTTAAACTCTTAGAGCACTATGGGTATTTTGTTGATATTACCATACCTTAAGAAATTTCCCTTAAACATACTTTTTTGTTTGTTTGTTTAATATAATGCCCATCAGTTGCATATCAAAATGTTCAGAACAATCTCAGCTTTCTGAATGTGAGACATATATTTGTATAGAATGTTGTGAAAAGATATGAATAGATATATGATGAAAAGTTGATCAGGATTGATCACGAGTGGCTCTGAAGAATAAGCAATACATTTTGGCAAAGGTCAATGTAAATTAATTTCATATTCAATCTGATTTGGACCAAATGAGGCACACACTTTGGTGGATCCCAGAACTGCTCTGGCAAGGTCAGCCACAGGTCAATAATTTAGGTGGAGGTCAAGGTCATGGAAGACAATTGTGAAGTTGGACCGGTCCTTAAATTGGACCACCACTCCTTCTCAATTCCATACAAGGCTATTACATCATCATTACGTCAAAATAACATGTCACATGAGAGTTTGTCTGGTTGAGTTGTTGTTAGTTCGCATGCATTACTTACATGTAGAGCAGGTAGCTCAGTGGATAAGGAACTGGTTTGCCAAATTGTAGACTGGGGTTTGAATCCCACTTATGCTACCTGTCTATGTTCTTGGACAAGCTTCTTTGTCTGCATTGTCACAGTTCACTTGTGCTGGCTGTGACTTGGGGAGCAACTTTTGTCAGATTGGCGTCTTGTCCACAGGGGGTGGTAGATTCTCATTATGGTCAATTTAAAGTTTTTAATTCAACTAACCCACACGTCTTTGGAGATGGGAGCAAGCCACAGTACCCAAAAGGGAATCCATGCAAACACCACACAAAAGGACAAGGTCGGCATTTCCTGATGTAACTCCAGTTCTATATGGAGAAACGTGAGCACCTAAGTGATCTTCTAGCCAAGTCCAAGTACTACTGAGGACCTGCTCTACATGACTTCTGAGAAGTGATGGGATCAGGCTTGCACAAAGCGGCATGACTACATAAAGTAATGACAAATAATAGATATTAAGTACAAACTTTTTGTATGTTTTTAGTATTTTGAGTTTTTCTCCTTTTACAGATCTTACAAGGTTAAAAGACTGATAGGGTTTGCCACTGCCACTGTCAAACTAAAGGCTTCAACCCGTGCATACACTAACTGTGCCCACAATGAGCTGGGCTAATTAGAACTGGGCTGATCTCTGTTTTGGCCAGTCTGCTTTCTTTTCTCTAATCTGAAATAATTGGGTCAGTAATGAGGTTACACTCCCTGACTCTGGGTGTGAAGTCCAGCAGATGGAGACGAAGATGGCACCTCAACCACTTAAGCAGGCTTGACATATGCCCGAACAGCAATTTTATAGCCTGCTGTGATGTGAATGGTGCAGCCTCACGCTGTGCACAAAACACTCTAAGAGCTGTTAAAAATGGATTTAAATTGTTTGTGTACTGTGCGCTTCAATAACTTTTCACTGAATTCACGACCGGCAGTTTGCTGATATGTTTTATTAACAAGGGCCAATCATTCTGACAAGATGTGCTGGGTTACTTTCGCACTACTCATTAGCTTAAGGCAGTGCTAGTTGTATTAAAAAAGTAGACGGTTGCTATGCCAACTCTTCAGGTGGCCAAAGCGCTAATTAGCAATCACCCTGGCTTTCTTCATTTCTATTATTTGCATGTAGTTTAAAGAAACCCTTAAAAACATATGATCGCAGTGATGGAGATGCTGTGCAATAATATTGTGTTTTGGTTGCAGCTAATATTTTTCAATAACAAGTTTGCATCTTTGCTATCTGCTAGAGAACAAAATTGATTTAAAGGCAAAGAGAGCTGCAAAGCAAACAGCTTATAGTCAAAACACAGTTTGCCAATGTGTAAAATACTCATGGCACTTTACATAGTGTAGCAACAAGGTAAACACAATTTAATGCCACTGCAAGCAATACACTAACTACAAAAGAGCAACAACAACAAAAAAATACACACAAGGAGGACTAACCTACATTTTTTTTTAGGTTTTGAGAGTTGTGTACCAAATAACAATGTTTCCGGAGAATGTTTCAAATAGTGATACAAGCACCAAACTTGTCAAAAATATTGCTGAGTCATTAGCCTTTTTTTTTTTTTTTTTTTGATGATGATGAAAACTTTTTATTTGATTAGCATTCAACCCCCCAAATGAAATACAATTACATATATACATACATACACATATTCAACAAAAAACATTTCAACAAGAGATGATGCTAATCAAAAAGGTATAGGCTGAAGCTCAAGCTTATTATGCCTAACCTTTTTACAAAACAAATTCAACAAGGTAATATGAAATATAAGAGCAAAAAAGAAAAAAAAAAAAAAACCTGAAGCACATTAGAAAAAATTATATATAAATATTGGGCAGGCTTTTGAAAAAGCCTGCCCAATATTGATGGTCCTAGTATCAAATTCTACCTTTTTAACCATGTAGAATCCAAATTTGGAACTCCTCAAGACATTCCCCAATCATGTAGCATTACTTCAGCGTGCCAAGCATGCTGCCTAGCAAGCATGCTGCATATGGAGGCAGGTGACATTTGAACAAGTGGATCTATGGGGTAGGAGTTGAACTACCAATATGTAAGCCTGGCTTTGATTCCCTGTCATGATACCGCTCTGTCTTTGAGTAAAGCACTTAATCTGCATCATTGTAGCCCACCCACCTGGGTACCAACCTTGGCTGCGAAAGAAGCAATGTGATGCCCATCAGTTGCATATCAAAATGTTCAGAACAATCTCAGCCATCTACATCTATGACTTTCCTTGAATTGGGCTGGCATCCAATTCAAGGAAAGTCGTAGATGTAGATGGGCTCGATGTTCATTAGGGCTGGTATAGAACTTACTTCTTTGCAATCAAAAACCGTTTTTACCTCTTTTGTTGCTTGTGCCACCATTTGACAAATTATTCCAATTTCCTGCTGCACTATTGCGCAGTCCAAACCAGGAAGCCCAGGACAGTCGGCCCGAGAGCCCTCAAACTGCCTGCTTGCTCATGACGGTCTGATACATCTGATCTGAGATGATCTCATTCGGATCAGGGAGACAGACACCCTCTCTACTTTTAAGACTAAGCTTAAAACTTTCCTTTTTGCTAAAGCTTATAGTTAGGGCTGGATCAGGTGACCCTGAACCATCCCTTAGTTATGCTGCTATAGACTTAGACCGCTGGGGGGTTCCCATGATGCACTGAGTGTTTCTTTCTCTTTTTGCTCTGTATGCACCACTCTGCATTTAATGATTAGTGATTGATCTCTGCTCTCTTCCACAGCATGTCTTTTTCCTGATTCTCTCCCCTCAGCCCCAACCAGTCCCAGCAGAAGACTGCCCCTCCCTGAGCCTGGTTCTGCTGGAGGTTTCTTCCTGTTAAAAGGGAGTTTTTCCTTCCCACTGTCGCCAAGTGCTTGCTCACAGGGGGTTGTTTTGACCGTTGGGGTTTTTCTGTAATTATTGTATGGCTTTTGCCTTACTATATAAAGCGCCTTGGGGCGACTGTTTGTTGTGATTTGGCGCTATATAAATAAAATTGATTTGATTTGATTTGATCTCCATGTATGCCATAATGGTGACTCCACATAAAGATTTCAGTCACCCATTGGCGACTGCAACTATTTAAAAAGTCTGATGTCTCAATGGTAGCGAAGCCAGTCTAAAAGTCAATTCTAAACTCTGTAGCATATGTAGAATATATGTCAGTTTGAGATGTACGAGGGCTGTCAATAAAGTATAGGTCCTTTTTATTTTTTTAAAAAACTATATGGATTTCATTCATATGTTTTTACGTCAGACATGCTTGAACCCTCGTGCGCATGCGTGAGTTTTTCCACGCCTGTCGGTGACGTCATTCGCCTGTGAGCACTCCTTGTGGGAGGAGTCGTCCAGCCCCTCGTCGGAATTCCTTTGTCTGAGAAGTTGCTGAGAGACTGGCGCGTTGTTTGATCAAACTTTTTTCTAAACCTGTGAGACACATCGAAGTGGACACGGTTCGAAAAATTAAGCTGGTTTTCAGTGAAAATTTTAATGGCTGATGAGAGATTTGAGGTGATACTGTTACTTTAAGGACTTCCCACGGTGCGAGATGTCGCTCAGCGCTCTCAGCCGCCGTCATCAGCCTGTTCAAGCTGAAAACCTCCACACTTCAGGCTCTATTGATCCAGGACGTCGTGAGAGAACAGAAGTTTCAGAAGAAGTCGGTTTCAGCATTTTATCAGGATATTCCACTGTTAAAGGAGATTTTTTTAATGAAAGACGTGCGGACGGGTCCGCGCGTCGGGACGCAGCCGACGCGGTGCGGCGGCACAGGAAAAACACCTCTGTGTTGATAACCATTTGTAAAATCCAGGTGGCTTTTGATGGCTTTCAGTGGAGTGAGTGTATGAGAAATTGTTTAACAGCAGGACATGTTCCAACTTGTCCTTAAGGCTTCCAACAGAGGTGTTTTTCCTGTGGCGGAGCGTCGCGGCGGCTGCGAGCCGACGCGCGGACCCGTCCGCACATCTTTCATTAAAAAAATCTCCTTTAACAGTGGAATATCCGGATAAAATGCTGAAACCGACTTCTTCTGAAACTTCTCTGTTCTCTCACGACGTCCTGGATCAATAGAGCCTGAAATGTGGAGGTTTTCAGCTTGAACAGGCTGACGATGGCGGCTGAGAGCGCAGCGCGACGTCTCGCACCGTGGGAAGTCCTTAAAGCGACAGTATCACCTCAAAATCTCTCATCAGCCGTTAAAATTTTCACTGAAAACCAGCTTAATTTTTCGAACCGTGTCCACTTCGATGTGTCTCACAGGTTTAGAAAAAATTTTGATCAAACAAAGCGCCAGTCTCTCAGCAACTTCTCAGACAAAGGAATTCCGACGAGGGGCTGGACGACTCCTCCCTCAAGGAGTGCTCACAGGCGAATGACGTCACCGACAGGCGTGGAAAAACTCACGCATGCGCACGAGGGTTCAAGCATGTCTGACGTAAAAACATATGAATGAAATCCATATAGTTTTTGAAAAAAATAAAAAGGACCTATACTTTATTGACAGACCTCGTATATGGAAGATAAAAGAAAACTACCAACAAACTGCATCACGCCATCCTGGATGTAGCCTGCAGATAAGTGTGGGTGTTTTCTGTTCTTGTCATGTTTGATCCCTGACTATCTGCACTCCCGTAGCTATATGTGGCTTGTATAAGATCGCACTTCCACATCCACAAGTTTGACTATTTTCTGCATAGAAAGAAAGAATAGCTGAAGTGATTTGTAAAATCCATGCAATTTAGGGCTCATGAAATACTCTTGTAATCAATGATTATCTTTCAGAGTCAGGTACCTACTATAATACAACGAGGATTATATATTGCAAAAAAAAAAAAAAAACCAATAAAAAAAACAACTATAATACTCTTTAACCCCTCTTAACCCTGGTGGATTGAACAAATACGAGCAAAGGCATCAAAATAGAAACAAATCTACAAAAGCAGAGCTGTCTTACAGAGTAGAAGAGAATAATATTAAATAGTGCTGCATTCAGCTGAGCCGTCAAGCGTGCACGCAGATGCACACATGCATCATCGTGCACATCACAGTCTGTCAAGGAGGGGCTACATCGCCCAGAGCGACAGAACAGGAGATGAAATGCAGAATGCAGAATAAACTCTGCAGTCTTCATTCAGTGCTTTTAATGTAAAATGACAGGAAGGAAATGTTTAATTGTTCATCCGTTGCCAACTCTGCAAAGTAGCCCGATGTTTCTGAAAGTGTACGGACAGAATATCAGGCAGGCAGTATGGCGGGGAAGTAAGAACAGCATGTGACAGATTCATGTCTATTAAATGAGTGTGACTCACAACTGTTCAAGTTAATGGATGGAGTTATGAGTCATGGTGCATGTGGCTCAAAAAGTGTGTGTGTGTGTGTGTGTGTGTGTGTGGTGTGTGGTGTGTGTGTGTGTGTGTGTGTGTGTGTGTGTGTGTGTGTGTGTGTGTGTGTGTGTGTGTGTGTGTGTGTGTGTGTGTGTGTGTGTGTGTGTGTGTGTGTGCATATATATATATATATATATATATAGAGAGAGAGAGGATGTAATTCAGATTGGATAAGTTTGGCCAAACATTACCAAAGAGAGGGAAGGTGAGCTGGATTGAGCAGTGGAGTTGCCAGAAGGCAGGAAAGCAGACATACAGGACAGGTACAAGTACCTGGAAATCCCACAAGCCAGTGGGAACCATGACGAAGATACATGAAGGTCAGTCACAGCCAAAGACCTCCAGAAGGTAAGACAGGCGCTGAGAAGCGAGTTCAGTGGTAGGAATAAGATCTGAGCCATCAATACATACGTTCTACTAGTCATTGGAAACCCAGCTGGAATAATAAGTTGGCCACAGGAGGAGACAGATGCCAGTGATGTCAAGACATGAAATCTCCTCACAATGGACAGAGGTTTCCACCCAAAGTGCAGTACCCTGAGGCTCTATGCGCAGCAAAAAGAGGAAGGGTGAGGGCAGGGGCGTAGGTTTGCATATGGACCATAGGGACAAGTCACAACCATTATTTTGGGATGGCAAAATAGTCCCTACCAATATTTAGCATTTTTGTTTATATAACATAATCATTCACTATTTTTTTTTGCGAACTCGATACTATAATTTTAGTCGTCACGTTTTGTGTTTTCGACGTGCCAGAGTGACAGGGTTACCCATGTTGCAATTTCATTGGCTCACGTTCTTCTCACATGGCCGTAAACAAAGCGCATCTCGTGGCAGGCAGTGCTTAATTTGTAAAGTGGGAGGTCCCGGAGCAGAGAGGATGGGTGGCTCCGGTGCAGTGTTGCCAGATGTACGATAATTATCGTATTTGTACGATAGTTTTGCCCTCTGTACGATGTACGATCAATAAATGTATGATCAATAATGGGAAAAAATCCAATATGTACGATAATTTCAGTTGGTTGCCCAAACACGCATCTCTCTCTGACACCCAAGAATCATTTTGCAGGTGTTGCACTCAGGCGGCATCAAAGACACAACACACACAGGGCTGCTGCTGGCTTTGGCCGCCCGAGACAACGTCATTTGAAAGCCCGCCCCCTCTCCATACAAAGTAATGAGTTCCCATCCAATCTGTGCCGTGACAGGAAGATTCCCCAACCAACATCTTTTTTTTTTTAAACTTTATTTCAACAAATGCAACAACAAACAAACAAAACACAAGAGCAAAGAGATATACAAGAAAAATAAAAAAAAGTTCAAGTTCCTTATGGAGGTGTCAACATTTTTTCTGTGTTCAACAAAATCTGCACAAGTGGCCATGGCATCAGATGACGACAGCGACCTCGAGGTTGAATTCGACTCTTTCTAGTCTGGTAATTAACACGTTTGTGTCCCTTCACAGAAAAATAAATCTTTCTAGTAGTGCGTTCTAGTTTCCCCATTACTATAATTACTGTTTAAAAATGTGACATAAAATTCTTTGGAAATTAAAAAAAAAAAAAAAAAAAAACGCTAAAATAGCTACGTTGTATGCGTTTTGTTTGTGTACGATCATTTCTCCCAAAATACGATAATTTTGAGGTTTTGGAACGATAGTTTCATATTTCATATCTGGCAACACTGCTCCGGTGCAGAAAAACAAGAAGGGCGGGGTGGAGGGCTGGCGAACAATGCTGTGCGCCACACTTAAAATAAACTGCACACCCACACACACCTTCACAAATGACACTAACATCCTGCCTTTTCCTCAGAAATTACTACATTTATGTTTGCTGTCTGTCTCTGTACTTTTTTGTCACTTTTGCGCTCTTTTTCATACTTTTGCCTCATTTCAAAAGTCACCGAACGCACTTTACCGTAATATATGCAACATATAGCATACTGTTGGAAAGCACGGGTTCTTGGCTTGCTGTCAGTGTTAAATTTTTCAGAGTGAGGGCTTACATGAGAACTTACGGTAATGAGAATCAGCGGCGCATTAGTGTGAAACTTCCGTGTTTTTCCTCTGCGTTATGACATCACAGGCTTCGTTTACCGTAATACACCATATATATCATTGGAAATCCCTTTTTTTTTTTTTTTATTAGGTTGCCAGATACCTACAACTGCATTATTGATGAAGAGAATAAATTATACATCTTGGTTGCAAAAACTTTTTTTTTTTTTTTGTTAGCTCCACAAGTATTTTTTTGTTGTCTTGTTCTCTCAGGTGTAGGCCTATAGAATAGATTCGTGATTTTGGGTGCAATTTTGTTATTTAAGCTATTTGTTTGTTTGCCTACACGCTTAATATTGTAAATAAAGTGTTAAATTATTCAGCATTATGTCGTCATATGTTATGTATTATGCTGTACTTGTGCGTCTAATGGTATGAGTGGGTTAGGGGGTGGTGGTGGTGGGCAGGGGGGGTGGTATTGTCCCTACCAAAGCTGAGACCAAACCTACGCCCTTGGGTGAGGATAAGTGAGTGTCAGAGCCACAATCCAGGATGAGACGAGAAGCATCCATGAATACATCAGAAAGATGGCCCCCAAAATCAGCTGCTACAATAATGCCTCAGCTGAAGCCAGATTGTGATAAGGAACAGGAGGAGGAGGTATCATGGAAGCCTAAACCCCTCCATGGGAGGTACCATCAACAGATAGAGGAAGTGGCTAACATCAAGAAGTCCTACCAGTGGTTAGAAAAGGCTTGTGTAAAGGACAGCACAGAGGCTCTGATCATGGCAGCACATAGAAGCCCATGCTAAAATGTCCAACATTAGAGTGGAAATGAACATGTTTACAGTCTTGTACAGATTTTGGTGGATTTTGATTTTGGTCTCTTTAGCTCATTTCCTCTTCCATGAGAACCTGTACAGGGGTGATTTTTTTTTCTTCTAAGATGTTTTAAACATTAAAATTATGCATAATTCAGGCATGCCCACACCAAACCAAACCATTATGAGAATCAATGCACAGTGCCCAAAAATATGATTTAATAAATACTGGAACTGAGGTTAGCCTGTTAGCTTAGCTTGTTGGTAACGTAAAGATGGGGGGGGGGGGTATACTGGCTTCTTTCATCCCCCAGGACATAGATGTTGTCGCCTATGCTCCAACTCTTTATCCATTTATGGGTTGGTTGTGACGTTGGCAGACTAAGCGACAACAGTCACAAGCAGCAATTTTTGGTCTTGAAAACAGTTCTTCCTGGTCTCCAAAGAAAACCTATGAGTGATGTCACGCAGGTCTGTTCAGTATATGGATACAGTCTATGAGGTGGAGATGCTGTCAGCATGTGTCCTGAAGACAAGGTACTGTAAGTGACTCCTGAACTTTGGTGACGTGCTTTCCTTGACACTTCATACCTCCCCAACTGAAACCAGTCTGGTACCCCTTTGACTTCTGGTTAAGCAGGAGAGAGCACCAGGTGCTACTTCCATCCACCATATTAACTGGCACCATCCTGCACACAAAGTTGGCGTCATGAAACCAATAATTACCCCATGGAGACTGATGAGACGCTTCAGACAAAGACCCATTTTCAGGTTTCTGTGAGACAACCTGTTTCTGTGTCTGTGGCTATAAATAGAAAGAATCGGATGCTGGCCACGCCCCTTTTGTCTGTTTGGAAATGAGCTCTCTCTGTGGCCGTCTCTCAAACCGCGGTCTGTCACAGACCAGATGAGGAGACTGACGACCAGTTCAATGCATTATTAACATTAATGTCCTGCTTTTATTATTATTATTATTATTATTAATATTATTATATTGTCACTGACAGATCCCTATCACTGTCTTTATCTGGATCTGCATGAAATTCACAGAAAAAAGTCTGTTGGATCAACATGATTTAAATATGTACATTAGCTACATGTGATCAGAATGTGTCCAAATAATATAATTTTAAGAAAACATCAGAAAATGATGTTATTTGCACACATTTTGATCATCTGTTTGTTTAAATCATGTAAATTCAAAATAATTTTTAAAGTGTATCTGATCTGATCGCAGTTCTTAAAAGTTTTAGTGATAATAAACAAATCTCAGGTCAGTTTTTCTGGGTTTTGTGAAAATAAACAGCATCATCCCCAAAATGTAAAAACCTTTTCCCCAATCCATTCCATTCAAATAATTTGTTTTGTTTTAGGGGTGTTTTTTAAAAGATATCCTGCTGACCAACAGACAGTCAAACACAGTAAACAAAATAACAAGACAATAGAAGGTCACTAACAGAGCACATTCTTCCCCTATGGTCCAACAGAATTCTGATTATATCATCTCCATTGACTGTTTCCTTTTATCGCTTTCATTATCAGATGGTTATTTCTCTATTCTCTCTTATTCTTTAATTCTGCTCAATGACCTATGATCATGATTGCTAATCTTTGATCCTGTTCACTGACCTTTGATCCTGATTGCTGATCTTTAATCCTGTTCACTGATCTTTGATCCTGTTCACTGAGCTTTGATCCTGAATGGCAATCTTTGATCCTGTTCACTAACCTCTGATCCAGATGACCGACTTTTAATACTAATCACTGATCCTATTCACTGAGCTTTGACTCTGATCACTGATCTTTGATCCTGAATGTGGATGTTTGATCTTGTTGATTGAGCTTTGACCTGATTGCTGATATTAGACCCTGATCAGTCATCTTCAATCTTGACTTGTGCTCCTGATCAATCATGTTGAACTTGAACTTTGATCCTGATCATTCATGTTGAACTTTAACTTTGATCCAGATCACTCATCTTTTCTGTCACCTCTGATCGTGACTGCTGGTTTCTCATCCTGAATGTTGAACTTAGCTGCTAACTGCTGGTTGCTGATTGTTTTGATCCTGTAATCAGGATCAACACAATCCAAATGAGAATCAAGAACTGCCTGTTATTGCAGATCTGCAGAAAGACTTGGGCTCTTCCTTGACCAAAGTCTTTTTGAAAAAAATCTGCTGTCAGACAGATAAATGCCAATAAAACCTCCTTAACAAAGTTAGAAATGGGTGGCAATGGTGTCTTAGAGTTCAGTGCAAATGTGTCCGTGAGCAAGAAACAGAATTACTATAATCTGGAGCTATCAAAGAGCTGACGATGACCTCTGACCCCCCTCTGGAGGGGCCCAGGCGAGTGGAGCATTTTGTTGCCAGGATCAATAAAGTATCACATTATCAGCAAGGCACTTTTGAAGATTGCTTTGTGTGGTGTCACATTATATAGGGTGCTGCTGCCCAGTGGTGTGATATTTGAGCACAACGATAATAACCCACCGAGAAAATCTGAGTGTTTCTGTAAGTCAACACCTACAAGAGTGAATTCTTCGCTTATTAGCTCTGTTTAACGGAATCTACACTCAACACTTGCCATAGCAAAATAAGTGTAAAAAAAAAAAAATAAAATAATCAATACTTAATATTTGGATAATTGCAAGGGTTTGCTCAAATCTTAAAAAATATTTTTTGAAAGCTTCTACATGATAAAGTGCTAATGCTAATGGGCAGTAGTGATTTTTCAGTAACTACTGAGTTGACAGTGGCTTCATTAGCAATGCAGGTCTTATCAAACTATTTAAAAGTGTTAAATTAACTCTGAAGGTTGACAAAGAGGATGTTTAATGAATTGGAAAGGTGCCTGAAGATGCTATCCGTCTTTGCCAATCCTTTTTAGTGCTCTCAAGAGCATGTGGACATCTGCTCTCTGAACCAGCGTCAAGGCTAATTAGCGTTAACAGGTGGTTCACTTCACAGGGCGCTGCCCTGCTTAAGTGAGTTACTGTCGTAAGATAAACCCGTATTGGTTCTGTAATTACAGTAAACTGAACTGATCTGTCTGCTGGCTCTGTGTCTTCTAACTGTCATGCACAAAACATGCTTGTCTTTTGCACAACTGGAAGATATTAGCATCAAATAACACTTGTTAGCATCACAGAAAGTATTTTTGCTTGCTCTTATCGTGCCATGGTGATATGTGGAGCTAACTGTCATACCCAAATGTCCAGCAGCATGACAAAACACACACACACACACACACACACACACACACACACACACACACAACAGCAGAATACTCTATTTGCTCATAAACAACGAAAATAAGCTATTCAAGACAGCGACATGCTAACTATCCAACCCAGATTACAACCCTCGTAGTAATCTGTGCGAAGTCGCTAGCAAGCCTTGATTTGCAGTCCAAACCCCACTGCAAACTCTATTCTCTTTTTGGAACAGTTTTATCTTCAGTAGAGCTCAATTTTATAAAGTTGTATGATATGACACGGCTAGCCAATGCGAAAGCACCACCATAAGACTTTGGTGAAGCCTTTCTCACACCTGGTTGTTTTTGGTATGTGACTGATTTACAATTTGCTGGAACTTCAGCTGATTTTTCCGGTTACGTTTGTCACCGAGTCCTCCCACGCAGGAACACCACTAGGAAAAAGTTGATAAAAGTCGCTGTGTCCCGCCACAAAAGCTCTCAGCTCGAGGACTGTGTGGAGTACACACAGGACACACAACTCCAAACTACAGCACAGATTTGTATTGTGAATTACCTGTTTTTTTTTAATAAACTACAATGATTATGCTATGAGTGAGTGAGTGAGTAAGTGAGTGAGTGAGGAGTCCAAACAATGAGTGAGTGAGTGAGTGAGTTAGTGTGTGAGATGTCCAAACAGTGAGTGAGTGAGTGAGTGAGTGAGTGAGTGAGTGAGTGAGTGAATGAGACGGTGGGAGAAAGTTCAAACAATGAGTGAGTGTGTGAGTGAGTGAGTGTGTGAGTGAGTTAGTGGGACACGGGGAGAGAATTCAAACAGTGAGTGAATGAGAGAGGGGGGAAGGAGAGAGGAGTTCAAACAGTGAGTGAGTGAGTGAGTGAGTGAGTGAGTGGGGTGAAGGTAGCGAATATAAACTGAGCAAATGAATCAGTGAGGGAGGGAGGGATGGAAGGAGAGAGAGACCAAATAGTGAGTGAGTGAGTGAGTGAGACGGTGGGAGAAAGTTCAAACAGTGAGTGAATGAGTCAGTGAGTGAAAGAGGGAGGGAAGAAGAGAGGAGTTCAAACAGTGAGTGAGTGAGTGAGTGGGATGAAGGGAGCGAATACAAACTGAGCGAATGAATCAGTGAGGAAGGGAGGGAAGGAGAGAGAGGAGACCAAATACTGAGTGAGTGAGTGAGTGAGTGAGTGAGTGAGTGAGTGAGTGAGTGAGTGAGTGAGTGAGTGAGTGAGTGAGTGAGTGAGTGGGGTGAAGGGATCGAAAACAAACTGAGCGAATGAATCAGTGAGGAAGGGAGGGAAGGAGAGAGACCAAATACTGAGTGAGTGAGTGAGTGAGTGAGTGAGTGAGTGAGTGAGTGAGTGAGTGAGTGAGTGAGTGAGTGAGTGAGTGAGTCGGTGGGAGAAAGTTCAAACACTGAGTGAATGAGTCAGTGAGTGAGAGAGGGAGGGAAGGAGAGAGGAGTTCAAACAGTGAGTGAGTGAGTGAGTGAGTGAGTGAGTGAGTGAGTGAGTGAGTGAGTGAGTGAGTGAGTGAGAAGGTGGGACAAAGGTCAAACAGTGAATGAATGAGTCAGTGAGTGAGAGAGGGAGGGAAGGAGAGAGGAGTTCAAACAGTGAGTAAGTGAGTGAGTGAGTGAGTGAGTGAGTGAGGGAGGGAAGGAGTTCAAACAGTCAGTGAGTGAGTGAGTGAGTGAGTGAGTGAGTGAGTGAGTGAGTGAAAATAATTTTCTTTTCATCCACTCATTCACTTTTCCAGTTTGTAACTCAGCTGCTCACAGCTGTTCATTGATTCATTCATGAATTCATTCATTAATACGTATCTTCCGAAGCTGAGCTTCCACTTAAACTCAGCTCTTAACTGAAGCGTGTGAATGAGTGACTAAAAACTGGTGGTGAGGCAAAGATAGACTGTGGGGGGTGATCGAGTGACTGAGTGAATATGACGGGGTGAGCGGCTCACCGTTTGCTCTTCGGGCCGTTCTTCTTGTCCCTCCGGTTCATCACTCCGGGGACGCAGCTGGTCAGTTCGGTCCAGTCGGCGTGCAGCCCGCAGCTCCAGCCGGTGGAGAAGCGCGAGAAGAGCCAGGACTCGGCTCTGCCCGGCCGGTGGCAGGTGCACTTCCTCTGGCCCGGCATGCAGTCGCACGGCTGCTCCAGCTGGATGTTCTTCACCAGGTGCCGCCCGAAGGTGGTGCCGCCTGTTTTCTGGATGTGCAGGAAAACCATCACGTCCTCTCCTCGTATGTTGAAGTCGGCGCGTCGGTCCAAGTCTCGCTCGGTGAAGTTGAATTTGGACGTGACTTTGGAGGGGAGCTCCTCGTCCTGGTCGGTGGAGACGAAGTCGTACGCTGAGGAGAAGAGAAGTTCGTCGTCTCCTGTGGGGGAGCAGGTGCTGCTGCCCGCCGGACACACGTACTGGTACCCGACCATCAGGAACAGAACGGCCGCGATCGGAACCAAGATGAGTCTGCTGAACGTCTCCTCCATGGTGGAAAACTGTCAATCACAACATGATGCCCGCGTGTCTCCTCTCTTCTTCGCCTCCTCGCATCGCGCTGCTTCACTTTGGCTCTTTAGTTGAAGAAAAGCTCCAGCGGAACATTTCTGCAGGAGCTGCGTCCTGCAGCAGAACACCTCCAACACTTATTTAAAACAACAAAAACTCACACATTGTTTCCTTAAATATGATGGGCAGCGAGCACGACTTCGTGCGTGTGTGTTGCGGCAACACCTTGGAGACGTCAGTGCGAAACGGAGCATCGGTGCGGCGCCGCCGTCCAGCCGGTGCCCGCTGGTGAACCGTCAAGCTGGATAAAATCACCGGAAGCGCGCATCTTGTTGACTTTTATTTTGGCAGTCTTGCCAATGTGCGTTTGGCACCCCGGTGCGTGTGAATTTCCACATCCTATGATGCGCTTGTTGGTTATATGCTAAAACAGGTCACCCAAAGTTAACAATAACCCACTTTTATTCATTTTACTATGAAACAACCTGTTTCTGGGCTAGTTTTAAATAAAAAAGGATTTACTGTTTGCCGCACTTCTCTTCATTTTCAGAGCGGGAACTTCCCTGTGCAGCACCGTTCAAAGCAGCAACCTTCGGTTCTGAAAAATGAAGGTGACAAGGAAGTGTCAAAACCTGCAGTGATTGGTTCAGTAAGTCTATCACTAATCAGTGTACAACTTTACAGCAGAAACAACAGCCTGGTACCAAAAACAGTTTTGGTCTCTATATGTAGTTTCCCCATTCTGATTACTGCACAGGTGTGGTGGGGGAGTTGGCAGGGTGGATTTTTATACACTCAACAAAAATATAAATGCAACACTTTTGGTTTTGCTCCCATTTTGTATGAGATGAACTCAAAGATCTAAAACTTTTTCCACATACACAATATCACCATTTCCCTCAAATATTGTTCACAAACCAGTCTAAATCTGTGATAGTGAGCACTTCTCCTTTGCTGAGATAATCCATCCCACCTCACAGGTGTGCCATACCAAGATGCTGATTAGACACCATGATTAGTGCACAGGTGTGCCTTAGACTGCCCACAATAAAAGGCCACTCTGAAAGGTGCAGTTTTATCACACAGCACAATGCCACAGATGTCGCAAGATTTGAGGGAGCGTGCAATTGGCATGCTGACAGCAGGAATGTCAACCAGAGCTGTTGCTCGTGTATTGAATGTTCATGTCTCTACCATAAGCCGTCTCCAAAGTCGTTTCAGAGAATTTGGCAGTACATCCAACCAGCCTCACAACCGCAGACCACGTGTAACCACACCAGCCCAGGACCTCCACATCCAGCATGTTCACCTCCAAGATCGTCTGAGACCAGCCACTCGGACAGCTGCTGGAACAATCGGTTTGCATAACCAAAGAATTTTTGCACAAACTGTCAGAAACCGTCTCAGGGAAGCTCATCTGCATGCTCGTCGTCCTCATTGGGGTCTCGACCTGACTCCAGTTCGTCGTCGTAACCGGCTTGAGTGGGCAAATGCTCACATTCGCTGGCGTTTGTCACGTTGGAGAGGTGTTCTCTTCACGGATGATGCGAAGGAGATGTGTTGCACTGCATGAGGCAAATGGTGGTCACACCAGATACTGACTGGTATCCCCCCCCCCCCCCAGTAAAACAAAACTGCACCTTTCAGAGTGGCCTTTTATTGTGGGCAGTCTAAGGCACACCTGTGTACTAATCATGGTGTCTAATCAGCATCTTGATATGGCACACCTGTGAGGTGGGATGGATTATCTCAGCAAAGGAGAAGTGCTCACTATCACAGATTTAGACTGGTTTGTGAACAATATTTGAGGGAAATGGTGATATTATGTATGTGGAAAAAGTTTTAGATCTTTGAGTTCATCTCATACAAAATGGGAGCAAAACCAAAAGTGTTGCGTTTATATTTTTGTTGAGTATATTTAAACCCCATATAAACCATAAAGTTGTGCATAGTGTCAGGGTTATTTGGGCTCTCTGCTGGTCATACACACACACACACACATATATATATATATATATATATATATATATATATATATATATATATATATATATATATATATATATATATATATATATATATATATATATATATATATATATATATATATATATATATATGTGTGTGTGTTCTGCACTCAGATTGCAATAGCCAATCACAAATTAGCCTTTCTGTCCATCATTTACCTGTATTTTGGCATGCTTGGCGCCAGAAACATATGTTGGATCCAAAGAGATCCAAAAAGGCCAGGACCAAAAGTTATAGTGGCTCGGTTCCCACTGACCAATAGCGTTAGAGCTTACTGCCAACAGCTAGCCAATCAGAGCGCGGCATACAGTTATTCATAAGATGACATTACTAATGACATAGTGGAGGTCAGGAACTTGCTGACAGACACTGGTTGAAAACAATGGCAACAAACATGTCAACAACAGCAGAAAATTGTCTGCCAGCAAGGTTTGCTGAGTTCACAGAGGAGGAACTGGTGGAAATATTGAACTCCAAGGATGCCAAAAACACTAAGAAGGTAGACAAGCACGCTACTGATGTTTTAGAAGCATTCATATGCTGTTCACGACAAAATAAATTGATCTAATTTACTTGACTCTTTGTTGTTTGCTTAATATGGGAGGGGGGTGGAGAACATAACAATTGATGGATGGCAAGTCGTCCAACATAGAGAAATATTGGATTCAGAAAAGTTATATTGGACTCGGCTACACCTTGTCCAATATAACTTTTCTGAATCCAATATTTCTGTTATGTGCTGACGCAGGTCAGAGAACCGAACCAGCATCTGACAAGGGCCCAGCGCTAAATAACCAGAAAGCGGTTCCAAAAACAAAACAAATTTATTTCCCTCCTGTGCAATAATTTGTGTACAACATAAATGTTCGGTTGTCTGGCGAGGTGAAGGCCGGCGCGCTCTCCAGCGCCCAAATGGATCAAAGCCCGGCGCTTCTGGACTCAGATTCACCGCCGAACACCCCCCAGGTGGATACGACAAACTGACTCTGTGAAGGACGAAAAAGGTGAGGTAAGTCAACAGAGCTACAACTAATATCCTTCAAAGGCACACACTATCAGCAACACATTCAGGTCTGAATTTAAACTTTATGTAAATGAGCAGCTTCTCACAACAGGTGGAGGATCATCAATCCGTACGCCACGACAGTGAGGAGCAAACTGCACAATTCTCATCAATGTTCAAATATACTGCGTAACAAAATACCAAATTACTGTTAACACATATTCAGACAATCATCACCTCTGATGTGTGCTGACAGCATGTGTCCCTCACCCGTCCTCCTTCACAGGCACGATGTGTCAAACCCTGGCGCGGTCCTCAGCGTCTCACAAACGAACGTCACAAGGTCGAGTTCCCGGCAATTCTGCTCGAATCACTCATGGCTTAAATGCAGAACGCCATCTCATTATCTGCTTCAGCTGAAAGTCTTTAAGTTTGCACGTGAGCATCATCCACAGGTGCTGCAATCATTAGGCCTGCACGTGAACATCCTCCACAAGTGCAGTCAATAGTGCTGATGAGGGTGAAGGACTCTTCCGCCAGCACCTTCTCCACAGAAAAAAACAGTTTGCATACCACCTGGAGAGCAAAGAAAAGAAAACAGCATCAAAATGTCCAGCCAAACCCCCCAACACACAATTTCTCTATGTTGGACTCCTTACCATCCATCATTTGTATATATATATGTATATATATATATATATATATATATATATATATATATATATATATATATATATATATATATATATATATATATATATATATATATATATATATACGAGGTCTGTGATAAAAGTAACGGACCTTATTATTTTTTTCAAAAACCATATGGATTTGAATCACGTGTGATTACATCAGACATGCTTGAACCCTCGTGGGCATGTGAGAGTTTTTTCATGCCTGTCGGTTACGTCATTCGCCTGTGGGCAGTCTTTCAGTGAGGAGTCGCCCACCCTCTCGTCGATTTTTTCATTGTTTAGGAATGGCTCAGACACTGCTGCTTTGTTTGATAAAAAATTTTTCAAAAATTGTAAGGCACAACTGAGTGGACACCATTCGATAAATTCAGCTGGTTTTCGGTAAAAATTTTAACGGCTGATGAGAGATTTTGGTCTGGTAGTGTCGCTTTAAGGACGGCCCACGGTGCCTGACGGCGATCTGCGCTTCGAGGCGGCAGCATCTCGCCGTTTCAAGTTGAAATCTTCCACATTTCAGGCTCTGTTGACCCAGTAAGTCGTCAGAGAACAGAGAACTTTCAGAAGAAGTCGGCATGAGGAGTTTATTCGGACATTCCATTGTTAACGGACATTTTGTAATGAAAGAACGTGTGGGCAGAGTCGCATGTCGGGCCGGACCGACCACGGGGGGTCGCGACAGGAAAAACACCTCCGTGTTGGAAACCTTAACGGGCAAGTTGGAACATGCCCAAGCTGTTAAACAATTTCTCAGTTACTCACTTGTTGAAAGCCATCAAAAGCCGCCTGAATTTTACAAATGGTTTTCAACACGGAGGTGTTTTTCCTGTCGCGGCGCACACAGATTCACCGAGTCGTCACGGAAACGACTCGGCAAATTTGCGCGCACGTCTTTCATTACAAAATGTCCTTAAACAGTGTAATGTCCACATAAAGTCCTCATGCCGGCCTCTTCTGAATCTTCTCTGTTCTCTCACGATGTCCTGGGTGAATTAAGCCTTAAATTAGAATGTTTTCAGGTCGAAACAGGCCGACGACGGCGCCTGGAAGCGCTGCGCAATGTCCCGCTCCGTGGGAAGTCCTTGCAGCGACGGAAACACCCCATAATCTCTCATCAACCGTTAAACTTTTCACCGAAAACCAGCTTAATTTCTCGAATAGTGTCCACTCGGATATTACTCACAGGTCCAAAAAAAAATGTTGATAAAGCAACACGCGCCGTCCGCAGCGGCTATTCAGACAAAGAGATTCCGACGGGTGGGGTGGAGCACTCCTCACTCAAGGCCTGCCCACAGGCGAATGACGTCACCGACACGCGTGAAAAAACTCACACATGTGCACGAGGGTTCAAGCTTGTCTGACGTAAAAACATATGAATCAAATCCATTTATTTTTTGAAAAAATAAAAAGGACCGCTTTTTTCATCACAGACCTCGTATATATATATACACTCAACAAAAATATAAACGCAACACTTTTGGTTTTGCTCCCATTTTGTCGTCCTGCGTCCTTGTTTTGTCTGTGTGATTATTGTTTTTCTGTGCTGATGGGGATTTTTTTTCCTCATTGCTGCTGTGTAACGCAGCGGCTATGAGGGTTTTTTTCTCCTTTTCCCTCGTGTTTTGCTTTTCAATATATGTTTATGTACCGGGCTGACCTATGTGTGTTGTGTGTTGTGTGTGTGTCGTTTGTTATGGGTCGGTCTTGGTTTGCTCAGCCCTGCTGTTGACCAAGGCAGGGATGTACATCTGGAGCTGGTCCCTGGGTGCCTAATGGCGACTTCTGCTCATACTGGCAATTAGGATGGGTTAAATGCAGTAGACACATTTCATTGTGCAGGGAACATGTTCTTCTGTGCATATGACAATAAAATTCTTTTGAATCCTTGAATCCTTGAATTTTGTATGAGATGAACTCAAAGATCTAAAACTTTTTCCACATACACAATATCACCATTTCCCTCAAATATTGTTCACAAACCAGTCTAAATCTGTGATAGTGAGCACTTCTCCTTTGCTGAGGTAATCCATCCCACCTCACAGGTGTGCCATATCAAGATGCTGATTAGACACTATGATTAGTGCACAGGTGTGCCTTAGACTGCCCACTATAAAAGGCCACTCTGAAAGGTGCAGTTTTGTTTTATTGGGGTGGGATACCAGCCAGTATCTGGTGTGACCACCATTTGCCTCATGCAGTGCAACACATCTCCTTCGCATAGAGTTGATCAGGTTGTCAATTGTGGTCTGTGGAATGTTGGTCCACTCCTCTTCAATGGCTGTGCGAAGTTGCTGGATATTGGCAGGAACTGGTACACGCTGTCGTATACGCCGGTGCAGAGCATCCCAAACATGCTCAATGGGTGACATGTCCGGTGAGTATGCCAGCCACGCAAGAACTGGGACATTTTCAGCTTCCAAGAATTTCCAAGAAATGCTGGATGTGGAGGTCCTGGGCTGGTGTGGTTACACGTGGTCTGCGGTTGTGAGGCTGGTTGGATGTACTGCCAAATTCTCTGAAACGCCTTTGGAGACGGCTTATGGTAGAGAAATGAACATTCAATACACGAGCAACAGCTCTGGTTGACATTCCTGCTGTCAGCATGCCAATTGCACGTTCCCTCAAATCTTGCGACATCTGTGGCATTGTGATGTGTGATAAAACTGCACCTTTCAGAGTGGCCTTTTATAGTGGGCAGTCTAAGGCACACCTGTGCACTAATCATAGTGTCTAATCAGCATCTTGATATGGCACACCTGTGAGGTGGGATGGATCATCTCAGCAAAGGAGAAGTGCTCACTATCACAGATTTCGACTGGTTTGTGAACAATATTTGAGGGAAATGGTGATATTGTGTATGTGGAAAAAGTTTTAGATCTTTTGAGTTCATCTCATACAAAATGGGAGCAAAACCAAAAGTGTTGCGTTTATATTTTTATTGAGTGTATATATTTGTGTGTGTGTGTGTATGTATGTATGTATAATTTTTGTGCATACGTTTTGCAGATTATGATTTCTTTTCTGAAAGCTTATGTTGGGAAAGTGTAGTGACACGGACCCACAATAGGGGGCGTAAATGAACGGACAATGGAAGGAGTCAAATTATAACACTTTACTGTTGTGATTGACACAACCAAACACAGCAGATTCAGAATGTGCAACAGTCAATTAATAAAGGTGTCGTGTGGGCAGGCTCGACGATAGGAGACGCCCGTCTGGAAACGAACCGGAACCACACGATTTCCACCGCCACCGAACCCGAGGAATACTGGAGCCGCCAAGTCCCGGAATCCCCAGGTGGCCACCTTCCCGGCGTGTCGGATCTGGTACTGCTGGCAGAAAGCAAAAGACATTCAAAGGGTGGGTGTGTGAACACCCAGTAACAATCCTGGTGGGAATTCCACCTCCACCTCTCACTCAACACTTTGCAGCGGTCCCTCAGAAGAAAAAGAGCGCCGTCTTGCACAGCCTCCACTAAACGGACCGGTACTCCTGCAAACACTCACAATAACAGCTTATAAGGAAACACAAAAGGCTGCGGATATTACTTCCAGATGAAGATGATATCTCGGCAGTTTGGTGGAGGTGTCTTCCTGCTTTTATACCAGATGTGATGATTAGTGACAGCTGTCACCACGGCTTGTTCCTGAGGCGGCAGCGCCCTCTCGTGCCTGAAGCCCGCACTTCAGGCAGGGCGCCCTCTGGTGGTGGGCCAGCAGTACCTCCTCTTCTGGCGGCCCACACAACAGCTTATTTATTTTAAATTGTATTAGTTGTTTATTGCTTCAGTTGGCTCTTTAGTTGAAGAAAGAGGAATGTATATTGAATAAGGCTGGTGTTTCATGACAAACAGAGTGTAATCTCCTACAACACTTCTGCACCTCTGAGTATCACATCAACCAGAGATGAGCTGTCCACAAAACTTTATCATAGAAGGGCTTTTATTTTGAAGCCCCCCAGGGGGTACTTATCTGCTCTACCAGTCCGTGACACGACCGTTTCTGAAATCACATCCTGAGAACCTATGAGTGAAATATAGGTAATTGTAGGGGAAGTGACATTAATGACCACACTATGATGTGCATGCAGGAACGTGTAGCTGAGTTGTGGTTTTCACTGTGTGTTTTATTTATTGAGGATCAATATAAACTTCCTAATTCCCACAGACACTGCCTTGCTTTGTTAAATATTTTCAAAATAATAATATAGCCCATTGGCATTTAATTTCATATGCTGTCACTATGATATTAAGTCATAGGTTTCAGCACCATGGACAGATCTCACCGTGTCCATTTGTGTGTGTACACCCACACAGACATAATCACACTGCTTGGGCTGCAAATTCCTATCATATTCATAATTGATTACTTATTTTCTCAATTAGTTAATTAGTTGTTAAGGTAGATAAAATGTCAAAAAATGTAGATCAATGTTATCCAGAACCTAAGACACCTTCAAATGTCTTCTTTTGTCCACAGCTACTCAATGTACTGTCAAAGAGGAGTAAAGCAGCTCATGAAATAAAACAGAAAATGTTCACCAGCTGAAATTAAATCATTTGAATGAAACGAAATTCTCACAAGACCACTTGATAAGAATAAAGGTTTTGGGTTTGATCAGGTTTTCTTTGTAACCGATCACCTCAGCAGGTGATCATCAACACCAGCACCTGCTGAGGAAAACCTGCACCATGTGGGCCCTTCATGTCACACTGTTGTCCACCCCTGAAATAGACAAAAATAGAAAACTCATGGCATTTTGCCATCGAATGGATTTCCTTTATGCATAATCAAAAGCTTTTTGTTTTGTTACCTCCACTAACAAAGTTGTATGTTATCACCCCTGTTTGCTTGTTTGTCTGTTTGTGAACAGCCTGGAGCCCAAAATTTTTCATATATCATTATGAAAGTTTTACTGATGATTAATATCCTGACAGGCAAGACGTGATTCAATTTTTAAGGTTATAGGTCAAAAGGCAAAGTCAGGAAAAATAGTGGAAAATTGGCAAAAAATCCCTATCTTTAACATTGAACACATTTTCAGAAATTCATTATTCTGTCAAAACGCATCAAATTTCTTTCAAATTTGATAGTGTTATGTAGGATGACATCTTCTACTGACCGACAAAGTTCGATCCAGATTACAGATTTTGTGGCCATTTAAATTTAACATTGAAAACTCAATGTATATTTTACATTATATCTTAATCAAACATGACCCAATCACTCTCATATTTGAAAGTGAAGTGCAGACTGGTACTCACTATCATCTGACAAAGTTTGATCCAGATTGTGGATTTTGTGGACATTTGAATTTAATATTGAAAAGTCCCTTTGATGTACGTTTTGCATTATATCTCAATCAAAAGTGCCTCAATCACTCTCATTTGTGGCAATGAGGTGCAGATTAGCACTCTCAATGAATAGACTAAGTTTGATCTGCATCTGATGAGTATTGGATTTAGTAGATATTTGATTTTAACATTGAAAAGCCCTTTTGATCTATATTTTGTTTTATATTTTAGTATATGAAAAGCCACTTCTAACAGGACTTTGACCTTGAAAATGTTTTCCAAGGTAAAATTTTGTGGAATTGGAGTGTTGGCAGAGGTTTGTGCTCTACGAGGGCGGTGCTCTCGTTTAAACCTAAGATACAGTCTATCAAGGGATTTAAGCAGGATGCACTTTGGTTTGTGTTCGGTTCAGGATGCACTTTGCCCTCTTCCTCTGATTTGGACTGAATCCATATGAGAATTGAAACTGAGCTTCACCTTTCTTTCTGTCTGAGAGGAGTCTACCGCCCCTCAGCGTGAGTGAGGGTGGGGGGCAAGCATGAGAAGATATGGAAAGTGCCAGGTCAAGATATATCAATCTTTCTATAGGTCACCTGCTGGACATTAGGTTTTTGCCTCTGTGATGAGGATATCCTGTGTCAGCATGCTCTTTAGCAGGAGGTCGGTTCGAGATACCCCAATATGGCACAGTGCTCATTTTGCAAAAGAAACCTTTCTGCAAATGGCATGCTGATTAAACTCTGAGCATAATCTCTGATGGGAAAAATCTGCATTAATGTTTTGTGCAGTGAAGCAGAGCCAGTGTTGTTCTGGCTCTGCAGCTGGGATATTTATGAGGTCCCAGACGCTCACAACACACGCCTTATGAGAAATAACCCAGAGAAGTGCTGATTCAGCAGCCTTCATGCAGTATACACCGCTCCCAATAACTGAAGTTTCTTGGAAATTATGATTGGTTTGGGATTATTTTTATCCTGTTTATTATTGTTATATTTGCAGTGTTGATGCTACTAGTGATGTGTAGGTATTTGGTTTGTGTGTTTGTTTGTTTTGTATTAGTATTGATTTTGCGGTAGTGTTGAGAAAATTCACTTTCGGACTCTTGAAGGACTTCAGGTGAGCTGTGCAGTTCTGCACGTTTTGTGCAAATGAGCAGTTGAACATGTTGTTAAGGAAAGAAAAAAATAATATTTTTTTGCTGAAAATCTTTGTGATTTCAGTATTATTTTGCTGCTAATCCAAATTTATTTAGGAGCATATAAAAAGGTGATCAGAAACTGTTAGGACCCCACAGCAACAAGAAATATCTGCCTCTGGTGACTAGTTCTCGTATTTACAGCAGATATAAATGATTGATAAATCATACAATTTAATAACATGAATCATTTTAATGAGCACACATAATAAAAATGGAAGTAAATACACAGAGGCAAAATTTTCCAGCATTTTTATAAAGAGCACCCGTAGGAAAATAAAGACAATGAAATGCAATTAAAAACCTGCAGTTGTTTCATCTGCTATTTCTATCATCATTTAAAGATTACATTACTGGCTGAATTGTGGCTTGAATCCAATGATTTATTGTGGCGGGGGTGGGGGGGGTCAATGCATATGGTACAGATCAAACCTTTACTGAATAGAGTAAAGATATATCTGATTTTATCAGATCACATTAGGAGCACACATATGCTGCATGGCAATGTTCACACTGGGAGCTGGTGTAATTTTGTTGTTGTGTTGGTGGTCGTGGCTTTTATGTACCTGCATATGATGCAGATTTGATTTTTGCCAAGTACTGTGAACAGGCAATTTATGTTTTAATCATAAGAGATTTATAGTATTGTGGATTTATTCCATGACTCTGTTCACATTATGGGTTGAAGTTGCCTGAATCTAAGTTTTGTTGTACTTTTGTTATTTTGCTTACATGTGACACAGTCCTGATCTTTACTGAGTAGTGTGAACATGCCACCTGTGTTTATAAGTGATTTGTACAACATGCATTCTGTATGGCTATGTTCACATCATAGGTTGAAGTCAGCTGAATGTAATTTTTCTTGTTTTTTTTTTTGTTGTTGTTGTTTTGTTTTGTTTTTTTGTAAGCATGTGGAGCACATTGGATCTTTACTGAGTTGTGTGAACATACCATATCTGTTTTTAGCAGAACAAATTTGTGCTAAATGCATTCTGTTGGCTATGTCCCCATTATAGTTCTAAGTCGCCTGACTCTAATTTTTGTTGTACTTTTTTATTTTTGCTGGTGTATAAACCAGATATGATCTTTACTGAGTAATGTGACCATTCCATATCTATTTTCATCATGAGATTTATGCTACATTGATTCTGTATGGCTGTGTTCACAATATGGGACAAATTTGCCCATGTCCCATTTTTGTTTGTTTGTTTGGTTGGTTGGTTGGTTGGTTGGTTGGTTGGTAGGTAGCACATGGCACACATGTGATCTGATCTGTGCTGATTACTGTTAACATGCAATATCGATTTTTTTTTTTTTTTAATGGACAATGGATAAAGTGCAACATGCATACTCTATGGCTATGTTCACATTATGGGTTGAAGTCACCTGGAACTCTTTAACATTTATTTATTAATTGCTGGTATGTGGTACAGATCTGAGATTGACTGAGGAGTGTGACCATGCCATATCTGATTTTATTGTATCACATTTGGACCATAGACACACTTTATGGATTTATTACAATTAATGGTTGAAAAGTGACCTGAAATTGAGCTTTTTGGTAGATGTACTGAATATGTATTGATAAGCTATTACGTTTGGTGGTGCTGTCCCATAATCCTTTGCTTCCTCCTCTGTCTGTTTGTGTGCTCCCCACCCATCATTTCAGAATGCCTTTCCACCCCTGCCCTCCAGCTGATGTCACTGAGGTTTCCTGCCTCTAAAGGTCATCTGACCCAGTCACCTGACTTCTTTTTGACTTATTACTCCCTGAGTGGATTAGTGGGTTGTGTTTGTTGCGTGTTGCTGTAGTTTAAGTCTCTTTTTTTATGTGCATGCCCTGATTGTGTTCAGTCTCTTGTGGTTTGCCTGGCCTACCTCTGGATGTATTTATAAACCAACCTCATGCTCTGGGAAACCCGATTTTAAATGTTGTTGCCTCATTCTTTCTGGAGTATCTTGGGGTCTCGGTTTATTTAATACCTGTAAACAGTGAAAAAGTGAAAGTAACCAAAGACTGCACATGCTCTGTCTTGCTGATTGAGTCACTGCTTCTTTAACAAGATGTTTGCATTGCCATACTTGCGTGATTACAAGAATCTGATTAGTATGACACCTGTAAAACAGATTCAGATTCAGGCAGCAAAGTGGCACAGTGGTTAGGGTGATGGGATTGAGCCCAAGTCCTGAAAATCTTTTTGATTTCAGTATTATTTTGCTGCTATTGCAAATTTATTTAGGAGCATATAAAAAGTGTTCAGAAACTGTTATAACCCAACAGCAACAAGAAATATCTGCCTCTGGTGACTAGTTCTCTGATTTACAGCTGATATACTGTAGATGATTGATAAATCATACAATTAAATAACATGAATCATTTTAATGAGCACACATACAGTAATAAAAATGGAAGTAAATACACAGAGGCAAAACCTCTGTTTGCTTATATTTTCAAAGTGTGTCCAAGAATGTTTGTTCAGGATACTGGAGTTTAGAGAGATGCAGGTTACTTTATAACCAATGAACTCCTGGGATTTTTAATGGCAATGGTTGCCTGGTTGCCAGGTTAGGTAGCAGTGGTACCCAAGGGGAGGTGATGGTCTAGTGGTTAAGCGTTGGGCTTCAGACCAGAGCATTCTCGGTTCAAATCTCAGCTTGACTGGAAAATCACTAAGCGCCCTTGGGCAAAGTCCTTAATCCTCTAGTTGCTCCCGGTGTGTAGTGAGCATCTCGTATGGTAGCACCCTGACACCAGGGTGAATGTGAGGCATTATTGTAAAGTGCTGTGAGCGTTTGATGCAGATGGAAAAGTGCTATATAAATGCAGTCCATTTACCATTCCTAAAAAATAACCGTCTCTCTGCTGCAGCCAGGTGTTGCGTGGATATCCAGTTGGCCTGTGTCATGGCTCATGCTCAGGAAAGCAGTGCAGAAACTCAGCTGAAGCTCCCTCGTGATGGATGTAAGAGGCCTCATCCTGTTAATCCTGAGCAACTGCTCATTTGATGCAAAGTCACACTTGTGTTAATCAAGGATTCTCTAGAGAGAGAGAGAGACTTAGTAACAAAGACATCCAGTTGTCATCGTATCCCAGGACTAAGCATCCAGATCTCTCAACCATATGTAACCAAGTCATATATCTTTGTGGTTCCTGTTGGGATTTGAACCTCAGACTCCTTGCTCAAGAGGCCAGCTCTCTACCAGGTCAGCCTAGGGCCTGGTTTGTGGAATCAGATAATATCTGGGGGTGATTTACAAGACATCTTACCTCTAACCAGATGTTAGGTGAACTGTCCATACAGGAGCGTATATATCTTTTTTTCCTCACAAAGTTGTCTGTGTGATGTTCATAGTGCTCAAGCACAAGCATCATCAGTGTTGCCAGATACGGCTGATGGCTTTCCGTTCAACACACACAAGAAAAGCACACAAAGCTGGATAAAGATTAAAATATTATTGATTTAATTTCTTAACATGATACATATATTATTTTAACTAAATACACTGCAAAAACTCAACTTTAAAACAAGACAAAAGTTGTAATTTAAGGGGCATATCACTTAAAACGAGCAAAATTATCTGCCAAGAGAACAAGAAAACATGACTTTAAAAAAAAACAAGTAAATATATCTCTTTTTTTTGTTTTGTTTTGTTTGTTTATTTTTTCACATGAATACGAGGTCTATTAGAAAAGTATTTGACCTTATTATTTTTTTCAAAAACCATATGGATTTGAATCACGTGTGATTACATCAGACATGCTTGAACCCTCGTGGGCATGCGAGAGTTTTTTCACACCTGTCGGTTACGTCATTCGCCTGTGGGCAGTCTTTGAGTGAGGAGTCGCCCACCCTCTCGTCGATTTTTTCATTGTTTAGGAATGGCTCAGAGACTGCTGCTTTGTTTGATCAAAATTTTTTCAAAACTGTAAGGCACAACTGAGTGGACACCATTCGATAAATTCAGCTGGTTTTCGGTAAAAATTTTAACGGCTGATGAGAGATTTTGGTCTGGTAGTGTCGCTTTAAGGACAGCCCACGGTGCCTGACGGCGATCTGCGCTTCGAGGCGGCAGCGTCTCGCCGTTTCAAGTTGAAAACTTCCACATTTCAGGCTCTGTTGACCCAGGAAGTCGTCAGAGAACAGAGAACTTTCAGAAGAAGTCGGTATGAGGAGTTTATTCGGACATTCCATTGTTAACGGACATTTTGTAATGAAAGAACGTGCGGGCAGAGTTGCATGTCGGGCCAGACCCGACCGCGGGGGGTCGCGACAGGAAAAACACCTCCGTTGGAAACCTTAACGGGCAAGTTGGAACATGCCCAAGCTGTTAAACAATTTCTCAGTTACTCACTTGTTGAAAGCCATCAAAAGCCGCCTTAATTTTACAAATGGTTTTCAACACGGAGGTGTTTTTCCTGTCGCGGCGCACACAGATTCACCGAGTCGTCACGGAAACGACTCGGCGAATTTGCGCGCACGTCTTTCATTAAAAAATGTCCTTAAACAGTGGAATGTCCACATAAAGTCCTCATGCCGGCCTCTTCTGAATCTTCTCTGTTCTCTCACGACGTCCTGGGTGAATTAAGCCTTAAATTAGGATGTTTTCAGGTCGAAACAGGCCGACGACGGCGCCTGGAAGCGCTGTACGATGTCCCGTTCCGTGGGAAGTCCTTACAGCGACAGAAACACCCCATAATCTCTCATCAGCCGTTAAACTTTTCAACGAAAACCATCTTAATTTCTCGAATAGTGTCCACTCGGATATTCCTCAATTTTTTTAAACAAAATTGTTGATTGTGATAATAAAGTATTTTGTTGTCACATACAATGTTTGGAGAAATTCTATAGTAGGTCTTTTGGATCCTTTGGAGCATTGAAGCTTAAATATGAAAAAGTATCAGTATCGGTATCGATATCGGCGATACTGGGCCTGTATTTACTTGGTATCGGATCAATACCAAAATTCCTGGTATCGTCCACCTCTATTGGATGCTTTGTTTGTGCAGTTTGAAAAACCTTTTTTTAAACAGTTTTGATTAAACACTAAAATGTTTAAAATCAAGCAGCATCTCTTTTGCAGTTTTGTCCAAAATTCACCAACTTATTCCTGGATTGTTTTGCCAACAAATCACGATATTACTGAACCAACATGCAGGCCATTTGCCATGCCTGCATGAGGTGCATTTGAGTGAGGATGTGTGAAGTGATCGCCACAGGAATGCACCACCAGGCTTTCAGACATGCAGCACAGCGACAGCACCATGCCAATCACCGCTGGGCCCCTGCTGCAGGCTCAACTAAATGCCTCATCTAAAAGGGCACTCGCTCCTCTCAATCCAGTATGAAAAAGAAGCCACGGGCCCACACTGTGTGTCTTGGCAACAAGACAGATGACAGTGCAAACTGGCCTCCGATCCTCTACTATGCTGGGAGGACGGTGGAGAGGAGGCTGGAGATACAATGCATTGGTGGGGACAAGGTTAATAGTGATGTGCCCTGCTGTGACACAATCACCGCTGGAGGATGTTCATCATTTCCTCTCATGCCTGCGAGCTGCATTCAAAAGCTGATTGAACATCAGAGGCAAATTACTGTCATTTTACAAACTCAAGGTTCATTATATATGATCTGTTCCAATATTAAGATTGTCAAGACACTGATGTGTAATTTAAATTTGTTTTGGAATGTACCTCATTTATATATATATAAAAAAAAATGGTTTCTGTCAAATTGTAAACCCAAATCAGTAAAACTTGGGATGTACAGAAAATGAAAATTTAAAAAAACCTCCAGTGATTCTTACATTTACTTTGACTTCTGTTTCATTGTAGACAGTATGAACCCAAGATATAAATTGTGTTTTGTGTGATCAACTTGATTTAATGAAGTCAAAAGAATTGTCTGTAGACATCTGAGACAGGATTGTCTTGAGGCACAAATCTGGGGAAGGGTACAGAAACAGTTCTGCTGCTTTGCTCTGTCAGAGTTCCATCATTCCTCTGTGGAGAGAGGAGAACCTTCCAGAAGGACAACCATCTCTGCAGCAATCCACCAATCAGGCCTGTATGGTAGAGTGGCCAGATGGAAGCCACTCCATAGTAAAAGGCACATGGCAGCCCGCATGCAGTTTGACAAAAGGCACCTGAAGGACTCTCAGACCATGAGAAACAAAATTCTCTGGTCTGTCTCATCAGACCAGAGAATTTTGAGCTCTTTGGCGTGAATGCCAGCCATCATACTTGCAGGAAACCAGGCACCATCCCTACAGTGAAGCATGGTGGTGGCAGCATCATGCTATGGAGATGTTTTTAGCAAGAGGAACTGAGAGACTAAACAGCAAAATCCTTACTTGTAGCCAGGGGTGGGCCTAGATGGGCCTGGGCCCGCCCACTTGTCATCCAGGCCCGCCCCATCCAATGAAAAGGCTGAGTCGACACTCGACAGTCACCTATTGATGCCTCATTGTATACCTATGATATGGTATTGCATTAGCACTGAGCGACAATTAATACATTTTGTCAAAAAAATCTGGTTCATCTTCTGTGATTTTTATTCATTCATTTTCAGAGTACAGTGGTCCCTCGCTATAACGTGGTTCACCTTTCGCGGCCTCGCAGTTTCGCAGATTTTTTTAAGTGCAATTTTGCATGCTTTTCTTTTTAACGGCGCATTGTGTTCTGCGTCCTTATCAGGCGGGCCGGTCACTGCACCGGTCGCCATCACCGCGATTGCTCTCACTGCCTCTGATGCGCTTTCTGCAGGCTCGGTAAATGCAGCAGCGGGCCACCTCCTCCTGTCTGCTGTGTGGAATTGCGCCAAATCTGGCAACAGGTCCAGAGACTACGCTCGCTGTTTTGATGCGGATGTTGACGGCAGCCGCAGAGCTCTGTGGCCACCGAGAGAGGACTTGGATTCTTTGCGAGTCCTGCATCCGTACCTCTGGAGGCAGTGAGCGAGGGGAGAGCACGCGCATTGTGTTCTGCGTGTGTCTGTTTATAATCTTCTCGCACAGAAGAAAAAAGAGAGTGTTTACACAAGAGAGAAAAGTGAGAAAATGTTAATGCCTGTTTGAGAAAAGTGTGTAGTGAGGGGTTTTACAGCCTTAAAACATCTATAATAACTGCAAAAAATAATGCTGACTACTTCGTGGATTTCGCTTATCGCGGGTTATTTTTAGAACGTAAAGCCCCGTTTACACATAGACGGTTTAGTCGGCGGGTAGTACGTAGACCGAAGTTCATGGTAGTTCCGGCTGTTTTCGTGGTGGAAAGGGGTGGAGCACTTTGCCGGCGTTTTAACCGCCGTACTATCCGCAAATAGGCGGATAAAACGCCGCTAAATCCGCCGGTAACCCTGAACCATCCCTTAGTTATGCTGCTATAGACGTAGACTGCTGGGGGGTTCCCATGATGCACTGTTTCTTTCTCTTTTTGCTCTGTATGCACCACTCTGCATTTAATCATTAGTGATCGATCTCTGCTCCCCTCCACAGCATGTCTTTTTCCTGGTTCTCTCCCTCAGCCCCAACCAGTCCCAGCAGAAGACTGCCCCTCTCTGAGCCTGGTTCTGCTGGAGGTTTCTTCCTGTTAAAAGGGAGTTTTTCCTTCCCACTGTAGCCAGGTGCTTGCTCACAGGGGGTCGTTTTGACCGTTGGGGTTTTACATAATTATTGTATGGCCTTGCCTTACAATATAAAGCGCCTTGGGGCAACTGTTTGTTGTGATTTGGCGCTATATAAAAAAATTGATTGATTGATTGATTGATTGTGTCTGACACTTTGCGTCTGTGTAACTGTGCACACAGCGTCTGTGCAGTTGGCTGAGATGTGTTCATCAATAAACTTGGAATTCAATTTTGAAACAATGCCTTATTTAAATACCTATGGAAGTTTTGGGTTTAGGCCGAGCCAAGTAGGCTACCAGTGTGTGTGTGTGTGTGTGTGTATGCGCGCGCGCGCGTGTGTGTGTGTGTGTGGCGCTGCACTGCAGCTTGCATTATCCATGAAGACTATTTGTGTCTGACGTGTCGCGTCTGTGTGCTCACTTTGCCAGTGCTGTAGGCTAAGTGATAACGTTGCTTGCGATGTCCAAACGAGGCATACTTTTTCAAACGGTGTATTATAATACGTACACCTTCCCTACAACCCCAAAGGTTGGGCCCATCTGATTTTTTTCTGGGCCCACCCGTTTTATGATTTCTGCCTACGCCCCTGGCAAAATCATCAGTTTTTAACACTGTTAGTATTAATTTAACACTGGTGATTTTGCTGTATAGTCAGGATTGCGGGAAAAATGAATGCAGCAATGTACAGAGACATCCTGGATGAAAACCTGCTCCAGAGCGCTCTGGACCTCAGACAGGGGCAATGGTTTATCTTTCAACAGGACAATGACCCTCAGCACACAGACAAGATATCAAAGGAGTGGCTTCAGGACAACTCTGTGAATGTCCTTGAGTGGTCCAGCGAAAGCCCAGACCTCAATCCAATTGAACATCTCTGGAGAGCTCTGAAAATGGCTGTGCACCGATGCTCCCCACCCAACCTGATGGAGCTTGAGAGGTGCTGTAAAGAGGAATGGGCCAAACAGCCCAAAGATAGGTCCACCAAGCTTGTGACATCATATTCAAGAAGACTTGAGGCTGTAATTGCTGCCAAAGGTGCATCAACAAAGTACATGTGATTTTTAGTTTTATATAGTTTTATATTTTTAATAAATTTGCAAGAATTTCCCAAAAAAAAAACTTTTTTCATGTTGTCATTATGGGGTGTTGTGAGTAGAATTTTGAGGTGGGGGGGGGGGGGGGAAATGAATTTACTCCATTTTGGAATGAGGCTGTAACATAACAAAATGTGGACAAAGTGAAGTATGAATACTTTCTGGATGCACTGTATGTGTCTTGTCATTTTCCCTCTCTGGTGTGTCATGTTTATATCAGTCTGTCTGTGTGTTCCCTCCTTCAGCCTGCCCATCTGATCTTCAGCAGCTGCTGTGTCTACTCACCTGCAACCAATCTGCAATCAAGCCTCTGCAGCATTTAACCTCAGCTCAGACATCCCAATGCTGCAGATCTTTCGATCTCCATTGTGGTACTGACGTATGGGCCTCATCACTGAAAATGTTTTTCATGTTTTGTACTTTTGGTATTTGTCTTCCTGAAACTGCTGCTTACCTGTCCTCTCTGTGCTTCAGATCCGTCCTGCCCAGCTCTTCCTGTCCTCTGCTATCAGTAGGGTTGCCACCTTTCAGAAATGAAAATAAAGGACGTCCACCACGGCTCCTCAGGGCCACTACCACCACCCAAGGAGTGGTATATTCAAAGGAGTAACTTTGATTTTGATATTGGTGGGGACACAAAAGTGCTCCAAGACAAAGATTTTTTTTTTTTTTTTTTGCATTACCAATCTTAAGTTCATGTCATGCAGATGTTATAGGTTAACGAGCCATCCCAATGGTTAGGGAGTTGGTCTTTCAATCACAGGGTTGCAGGCTCAAATCCCAACCTTACCTCTCTTTACACCTCCATCCATGACTGGAGTGACCTTGAGCAAAGCAACTAACACAACATTGCTCCAGCTATACATTTTAATTGAATTCATCGAGGATGGATATTTAACACGATGTATTGCAATGACCCTATCTGCTAGTGTTGTGACGTTCGTGCATAGGGATGGGTATTGATAAGATTTTATCTATCGATGCCATTATCGATTCCCTTATCGATACCTTGTGAATTTTGTACTAAAAGTAGGCTTTACAGGTTTTCTATGTATTTCATTGAGTCTTAAAGTAAATAAATATGAGATTAGTCACTGTATCCTTGATCTTTGGACATAAATAAAAATAAAAACAGTGTTTCGCTTTGAAGTTATTAATTCCGACTGGATTCTATCATTCTAACTTGACTTGTCAGAGAGCCGCGCAACGTTTGGAGCTGTGTGAACAGAACGGAGGACGATTCTCATTTCTTTCTCGCAACAAGACAAGAGTCCCAGTTAGTAACTTTATTCCGCACAAAAGTGACTCAGGATTGACATATTCAGGGATGAAAGTGGTGAAAAACAAAAAAGGCTGAAACCCAAAATTACCCCCCAACACCACCCGCACGAAAATGTTTGAATTCTAGAAGCTGTGAAATGCAATCTGGGACTATTCCAGACGATAAACTGGAGTGAGTGCAGCATCCATTTAGGTGAGAAAAAAAAAACAACTTTCCTTATTCAAAATCATTCCAGTAGTATTCTGCTCTTACTAGGATGCAGCAGTTTTCTAGTTTGGCAGATAGTTCTGGAGGAAATCACTGAAGAAATTAACAAACTGAAAATATGGTTTGACCGAAACAAATTGTCATTAAACTTAAATAAGACAGGGATTAAATGGAGGTGTGAGAGTCACTAGGTGTTCACAGGAAACATTTATTTCTGTATGTATGTATGTATGTATGTATTTATTTATGTATGTTCATTGTTAGTTGGTTTTATATTTTCTGTTGTGTTTCTATTCAGGTTCTTTTTGTCTCTTTCTCTAAAACTGTATATAATAAGTATATATTGTATATAATAATCATTAGATTATTAATATATAAACAAAAATAAATTTAAAAAATATTACAATTTGAAAACAAATGCACCTGAACGTGATGACAGCTGCAACTGCTTAATGCTAACTTTTAATATTAAAAATGCCATAGACATGCTAACGCATTAGCATCACTCCCGTTTTTAAGTTATAAAATACATCTATCAACTGTATATTTAATTCTGAAAAAAAGCATTTCGTCATACTTGAAGCTTTAAGTGCTTTATTAACACGAAACTGTTAATGATAAACTGTGCAGTCACTGAAGTGCGCAATAATAAACATAAATATTAAGCAAAACAGACCAGTAATTTTAAAAATTAAAGTGAGGAAATTTTTAGTTTAAGAGGAAATAAAAAATAATAATGCTTGTTTGCCTTGTACCCATTGCCACTAACACGGTCAAACCAGGGATTCGACTCTTCCCACTCATGTCTGTACATTTGCAAACATTTTTGCTTCTTTGTATGTGGAGGAGTTTCCTCGCCACAGGACGCGACACCAGGTACAGAGATGACATTGGCAGCGCTTAATATTTCCTGTGTTTTATTTTGTTCATTATTCAGTTTTGATTAGTGTGTGTGTGTGTGTGTGTGTGTGTGTGTGTGTGTGTGTGTGTGTGTGTGTGTGTGTGTGTGTGTGTGTGTGTGTGTGTGTGTGTGTGTGTGTGTGTGTGTGTGTGTGTGAGACATTTCTGAGAATATGGAACAATACAGGAACAATACGGGACACAACAATTAATTGTCAAATAAAGGACAATTCTGTTTTTTAATGGACCTGTGGGAACCCTAAACCACTCCAGCCCAGATTACTTACATATCACCAAAAATAAACTGTCAAAACCATTCTGTCTTCATGTTGTGTCTGCACTTTGGGCCCTATCTGTCCTATCTAGGTCAATCACAACACGAATACAATTTAGAATTATTAATATGACTTCATATGAATAGCCACATTGATTCTGTTTTTACTTCTCAGGCAAAATTAAAGTTCCTATCATCAGCCTCATGAGAGCCTCACGCCAGCCTTTCTACTTTTCTAAGTTTTAAGATGTGGAAGCAGAAGTGAACCTAGCTTTACTCAGTTGATTTACATCATTAAAACCAAGTCATTAAGTGAACTGGGACAAAGCCTTCATTCGATTTGATTCCTGGGATAGGCTCCAACCTCCATGACCCTTAATAGGAGTAAAGCCTAATTTATGCTACTCCGTAGCTATGCAGAGCCCTCTGCAGTGTTGCTTCAAGCCCCTCTCCGTAGCTTGACGTGCACCTTCCAAAAATAGGGCAGCGCAGTCTCGTTTGAACCCTTGCGTGATATTGTGGAATTTGGCAACATGTGGGAGTTTCAGCACAAACTATTCAGCCCAGCTCGCTAAACTTAAAAGCATACTCGCTGTCACCTAGTTAAGACGTGCCGATTTAAAATGGTTTCCGCTGAAACCCCCATCCTCCCAATGGTTAGTGTTGACACTCCCACACTCCACCCGGGGATTAGTCTCTTCCCACAAACAGCGTCACTTCTAACAGGAAAATGGTGTACTGTTTTGTTTTCGGCTGCAATCACTGAAACTGTTGCGAAAGTGCAGTTTTTTCGGTTCCCAGTGGAGAAGGGAAGATGAGGTATATGGGAGAGGTCGTGTTGGTAAGTGTTAGTCTGCACAGCTAACCAGAGTAGCTGTGTTCTCTCACCTGCAAAACCGCCTCAACACGTTTGAGCTCCGGTGTAACAGTATTCCCCCCGCCCCCGGATATCTTCCCCCTCAACCTGGAAATCCCCCCCATCTCTGACAGGCAACATTCCTACTGATTAACCCAAACCTTGATAAGGCCCAATGAGGATAGATGTTTATGGTCGCAGATGAAGCAGTTTGATTGATGGTGGATGATATTGGTACTCTTTCTGTATGTATCTATCCACGTACAATAGTAATATTTCCTATTCTGAAGTATCTTTAAATCCCCTTTCCAAATATACTCTACAAATATATGGACCTGACTGACAACCTGAAATATGTGATGTGATGTGATGGAAATGTGATGGAAAATACTCCAATTTAGTTTTGCATGAAATATCCACAGTAAAAGTATAGAACACACAGTACCATACCATCTTTATTTATAAAGCACTTTACTACAACCAAACCTGACCCAAAGTGCTGTACGATGAAACATACAGTTAAAACATTAAGACATACATTTAAACAAGTTAATAAATAAATATAGTGCACACACACACACAATAGTATGGTTAAGAAATATAGTGAAAATGAGGGCCCTATAATGTTTGCCACCTTTCTCAAATCTCTTTTGTACAAATTAGGTCATAAATATAAAGAGTGGCAGATACGAATCAACAGAATAATATAAATGTAGCATGAAATTGACAAATCTAATTATTTGAAACAGTGTGATTCTCACTGGACGAGCAGCTCGGCAGGGGAAAGAATTAATAAAGATGTTTTCAAATCATTTTTATCCACTAAATATGACAGCAAAGTGTTTTCAAGTTTTAGTAGCATGAAGAATGCGTCAAACTTTAGTGTCCCAATTGGTGCTGAACTGCAAAGTGACCCCACAATAAGTGAAGATCAAATGTATTCAAAGGAACCAAGTCCTTGGAACAGACCCTTCTCTACCCTGCAAAAATCAATTTACTTCTTATTATACTGACAGTATAGCAAACAATACATTTATGTTAGTTTTTCAACACCCAGTTTGCTGTAATGAAAATTTTACTTATAATTAAAGTTTTATCTATTTGTAATCATATAACTATATTCTGCTAATACTAATGTAATCATAAAATATTAATTTGGTGTATTACACGACATGTTTTACTGTAATCTGAAGTTTGGCCTAATTTAGGTGACATTTGACCTCAAACAAAACCCTAAAGGTCAATTGCTTATCCCAGGTAATGGCTTCTAAGCAAGGCTTATCACTATGTGTATGCCATATTTGGAGGCAACATTTCAAAAATTGTGACCAGGGGCCTGTACTACAAAGCAGGGTACTGGCTTATCAGGGTAACTTCTGGAGTAAGTTGATGACGTGTGGAGTAACTTCCCGGTTAACCCGTACTACAAAGGTGGATAGGTTTCAATCGAGGCATGCTGCCACGGCAACTTACGCTTTGCGCCAAACCTGCTCCGAGCAGGTTATGTTCTAGGATTAGCGTGAGGTTCTCGCTTAACCAGCTCTACACCGTGGAAAATTCTACAGCTAGCCAGGCCCCTGTAGTCGGCGCGGACCAAGATAGCTTAGCCGCCGTTAGTTCCCTTCCAGCAGATCCCGAGCAGCCGGGAAAGCAGGCCGACTGGGTGACTGTGAGGAGGAAGCGTAGCCCTAAACAGAAGCCCCGTGTACACTGCCAACCCGTTCACATTTCTAACCGTTTTTCCCCACTCGGCGACACACCCACCGAGGATCAAACTCTGGTTATTGGCGACTCTGTTTTGAGAAATGTGAAGTTAGCGACACCAGCAACCATAGTCAATTGTCTTCCGGGGGCCAGAGCAGGCGACATTGAAGGAAATTTGAAACTGCTGGCTAAGGCTAAGCGTAAATTTGGTAAGATTGTAATTCACGTCGGCAGTAATGACACCCGGTTACGCCAATCGGAGGTCACTAAAATTAACATTGAATCGGTGTGTAACTTTGCAAAAACAATGTCGGACTCTGTAGTTTTCTCTGGGCCCCTTCCCAATCGGACCGGGAGTGACATGTTTAGCCGCATGTTCTCCTTGAATTGCTGGCTGTCTGTGTGGTGTCCAAAAAATGAGGTGGGCTTCATAGATAATTGGCAAAGCTTCTGGGGAAAACCTGGTCTTGTTAGGAGAGACGGCATCCATCCCACTTTGGATGGAGTAGCTCTCATTTCTAGAAATCTGGCCAATTTTCTTAAATCCTCCAAACCGTGACTATCCAGGGTTGGGACCAGGAAGCAGAGTTGTAGTCTTACACACCTCTCTGCAGCTTCTCTCCCCCTGCCATCCCCTCATTACCCCATCCCCGTAGAGACGGTGCCTGCTCCCAGACCACCAATAACCAGTAAAAATCTATTTAAGCATAAAAATTCAAAAAGAAAAAATAATATAGCACCTTCAACTGCACCACAGACTAAAACAGTTAAATGTGGTCTATTAAACATTAGGTCTCTCTCTTCTAAGTCCCTGTTAGTAAATGATATAATAATTGATCAACATATTGATTTATTCTGCCTTACAGAAACCTGGTTACAGCAGGATGAATATGTTAGTTTAAATGAGTCAACACCCCCGAGTCACACTAACTGTCAGAATGCTCGTAGCACGGGCCGAGGCGGAGGATTAGCAGCAATCTTCCATTCCAGCTTATTAATTAATCAAAAATCCAGACAGAGCTTTAATTCATTTGAAAGCTTGACTCTTAGTCTTGTCCATCCAAATTGGAAGTCCCAAAAAACAGTTTTATTTGTTATTATCTATTGTCCACCTGGTCGTTACTGTGAGTTTCTCTGTGAATTTTCAGACCTTTTGTCTGACTTAGTGCTTAGCTCAGATAAGATCATTATAGTGGGTGATTTTAACATCCACACAGATGCTGAGAATGACAGCCTCAACACTGCATTTAATCTATTATTAGACTCAATTGGCTTTGCTCAAAATGTAAATGAGTCCACCCACCGCTTTAATCATATCTTAGATCTTGTTCTTACTTATGGTATGGAAATTGAAGACTTAACAGTATTCCCTGAAAACTCCCTTCTGTCTGATCATTTCTTAATAACATTTACATTTACTCTGATGGACTACCCAGCAGTGGGGAATAAGTTTCATTACACTAGAAGTCTTTCAGAAAGCGCTGTAACTAGGTTTAAGGATATGATTCCTTCTTTATGTTCTCTAATGCCATATATCAACACAGTGCAGAGTAGCTACCTAAACTCTGTAAGTGAGATAGAGTATCTCATCAATAGTTTTACATCTTCATTGAAGACATCTTTGGATGCTGTAGCTCCTCTGAAAAAGAGAGCTTTAAATCAGAAGTGCCTGACTCCGTGGTATAACTCACAAACTCGCAGCTTAAAGCAGATAACCCGTAAGTTGGAGAGGAAATGGCGTCTCACTAATTTAGAAGATCTTCACTTAGCCTGGAAAAAGAGTCTGTTGCTCTATAAAAAAGCCCTCCGTAAAGCTAGGACATCTTACTACTCATCAGAAAATAAGAACAACCCCAGGTTTCTTTTCAGCACTGTAGCCAGGCTGACAAAGAGTCAGAGCTCTATTGAGCCGAGTATTCCTTTAACTTTAACTAGTAATGACTTCATGACTTTCTTTGCTAATAAAATTTTAACTATTAGAGAAAAAATTACTCATAACCATCCCAAAGACGTATCGTTATCTTTGGCTGCTTTCAGTGATGCCGGTATTTGGTTAGACTCTTTCTCTCCGATTGTTCTGTCTGAGTTATTTTCATTAGTTACTTCCTCCAAACCATCAACATGTCTATTAGACCCCATTCCTACCAGGCTGCTCAAGGAAGCCCTACCATTAATTAATGCCATTAATTAATGCGTCGATCTTAAATATGATCAATCTATCTTTATTAGTTGGCTATGTACCACAGGCTTTTAAGGTGGCAGTAATTAAACCATTACTTAAAAAGCCATCACTTGACCCAGCTATCTTAGCTAATTATAGGCCAATCTCCAACCTTCCTTTTCTCTCAAAAATTCTTGAAAGGGTAGTTGTAAAACAGCTAACTGATCATCTGCAGAGGAATGGTCTATTTGAAGAGTTTCAGTCAGGTTTTAGAATTCATCATAGTACAGAAACAGCATTAGTGAAGCTTGCAAATGATCAGACAGTGGACTCATCTCTGTGTTTGTTCTGTTAGACCTCAGTGCTGCTTTTGATACTGTTGACCATAAAATTTTATTACAGAGATTAGAGCATGCCATAGGTATTAAAGGCACTGCGCTGCGGTGGTTTGAATCATATTTATCTAATAGATTACAATTTGTTCATGTAAATGGGAAATCTTCTTCACAGACTAAAGTTAATTATGCAGTTCCACAAGGTTCTGTGCTAGGACCAATTTTATTCACTTTATACATGTTTCCCTTAGGCAGTATTATTAGACGGCATTGCTTAAATTTTCATTGTTACGCAGATGATACCCAGCTTTATCTATCCATGAAGCCAGAGGACACACGCCAATTAGCTAAACTGCAGGATTGTCTTACAGACATAAAGACATGGATGACCTCTAATTTCCTGCTTTTAAACTCAGATAAAACTGAAGTTATTGTACTTGGCCCCACAAATCTTAGAAACATGGTGTCTAACCAGATCCTTACTCTGGATGGCATTACCCTGACCTCTAGTAATACTGTGAGAAATCTTGGAGTCATTTTTGATCAGGATATGTCATTCAATGCGCATATTAAACAAATATGTAGGACTGCTTTTTTGCATTTGCGCAATATCTCTAAAATTAGAAAGGTCTTTTCTCAGAGTGATGCTGAAAAACTAATTCATGCATTTATTTCCTCTAGGAAAGGTCTAATGCATGTCCATTAATTAGGCGAAGCGGGGCTTATCAAGCTCTGAATATAAACCTACCGTTCTTAAGGATGTTTTTATATTTCATCTTCACCTGCTGCCAGGTGCGTTTGGCAATGCTATTGCATCTGAAATATTGACAGGATTAGGAATAGCAATCATACAGTCAAGGTAGCCTATTTAGGAAACATTAAATTAACCTAACATTTATTAGGAGGCCTATGCCCACTTCTGAATCGTGTTGCATCTGGGCGTAATTCATGAAAGAGGGGAATTTTTCTACACATATCAGACATTCCACAGGTTAATCATCTGTAACAGATTTGGAGAACAATTACGCATTTACCCAATCAGCAATACGTTGCCAACAAGCCTGTCTTGCTTTATTGGCAGATGATGTGTTCGATTTCCCCCTTAACATTAAATTCCTCGTAGTTACGCATAATAATCTTGCGTTCTTCTTCGGTAAAGTAAGTAGACCGCACCATCATTGAAAAATGGTGACGTGTGCTGCAACCTGCCCCTTTTATGTGAACGCGCACAAACTCCACTTAGGTTAACACAGGTTCAACAAATCAACATCTTATTCAGCGTCATAGTACCGATTAACGCCACTTGAGGGAACCAGGTTTTGTCAACCCCGGTTTAAGAGGTTGACCCTGGGTTACATCTGAGTAAGTTAACCCAGCTTCGTAGTACAGGCCCCAGGAAAGTTGTTTCGTTGAATTTAGTGTTTGACCTTCCTGTGACCTTGACCTTTGACCTTGAGCTTGATCCTTTTGAGTACTGAAAGGTACCTTACTAGAGCTGCAGTATATGCAGTTGCTGTGTGTTGCACAGCGAGTTAAAGGTGAAAAATACAATGACTACAAACAACAACAACAACAAAAACAAACATACATACTGAGAAAAATATCTTGCCAAAACTTTGTTTTAGCAAGATATTGGGGGGGATATCCTAGGACAACTTGAAAGATGTCAAACTGTTCATGAAGACATCTTGAAGAGTGTGCAGACATAGGCGTGTCGGTGGTTCGGTTACAGTAGATTGTGGCTGCTAATGGTGCGTACAGCTGGTGTGTGGCTGTGCCAGTCTAACCATGCCTTTGAGCTGAGTCACAGACTAACTGGGACATGCGCCCAATAATTCTGGCAGTCAGTAGTTCAGGATTTTATGGCCATTTTGCATCAACACTGCCTAAGACTGCATGCCGCATGAATTCAGTCATCGTACATTCCAGGCACGCAGACAGTGGAAACTCTCCTGTTCTTCAGCGTTGTTTGTTCCAAAGTGCACAAGTGCCAGCTACCTGGCAGCTGGGATTCTTTGATGCATTAGCTGAGGAGATGGGATAATTATAACGTCTGCCTACATCTGTCATGTGCTCGTGCCTATAGGTCATGATTAACGTCATGTCAAGCTGTTTGCACATACTCATGCCTTTCATAAACACATAAATAAACAAATAGAAGTCTGGTTTGTGTAACTTTCTTTGGGTGACGCCTGAATTGAAATACATTACTGCAGACACAAAATGCATTCTCAACAACTGGCTTCAAATGTATCTTTTATTGTTGTAGTAAACAGCAGCTGGTAGGTGATGGCATTAAATGGGTCCATTTGAACAGCATTTCTGTAAAGTAATATACAACAGCATAAATTTACATACTCTTAGGTCCATAAATATTTGGACAGTAAGACCATTTCTGTTGTATTGCTTCTGGACGGCACCATGATAGAGAAGAAATGAAATGGTCACAGTGTCCTTATAGTGTGGACTTTTGGCTTTGAGGCATCATATTAACTGTGAAGGATTTCAAACCAGTTTTCTTTTTTTTTTTTTTCTTTTTTACACAGTCTCTCCATTTTCCGAGGTCTGACGTAATTCAACAAATTAGCATCATGCTGTAATTTGAGCAACTTTTTGTTCCCCTATTCCTCCCACGTCCTATGGCCAGTTTCCTCCCATGTGGTATGCAGATGAAAGTTGAAGAATTTCCTTTGAATGTTTTTTTTCAATGTTCCACAGAGATCGAGGTCAATGGGATCAAAAGTCAGAATTTCCATTTTTCACTCCATTAGCCACCAAATGTGCTGCACATATGTTGGTAGGTTCTGGAATTGCTCAAGTGACATCATAAGTCAATCATTAGGGCCAACATCATGTCTGTCTGCGTGTTTGTTAGTGAACTCCTCCCAGGTCCTTTTGCTCATTTCTACACAACTTGGTATGTAACAGAAGAATGACCATGAAATTGCCCTTAAAGAATTCATTTGGGCAAAGGTCAAGGTCATGGATTGTGACCCAGTGTGGTCCACACCAGTGGATTCCATAATTCCTGTGGCAAGGTCCACCAGAGATCAACCATCAACCAAGGTCACTGAGGTCAAATGTGAGACTGTTGTAGCCTATTTATACTTACATATGTAAATCGATCTATGCTGCATTTCAAATGTGTAAATGTCACTGTCCACATACTTCAACATGACCTTTACGTTGCAATGGATGCTAAGAAAAACATCCACTAGATGACACTGCAGACCCTCTTGAAAGATTGTGACAACTTCAAACATGGCAATGGTCAAGGCAGCCATAATCATGATTCATTCGCAAAAGAAACAAAAGTGTAGGCAGCGAGTTAGATGGCAGTGGTCTGTACAGCCGTAAAATATTTCATGTAGAGGTAATACATGTTAAATTCTTGTCAAAATATTCCACCATTGTTAACAGCCTTCTTCATGTTGCTTCTTCTTCAAGGTTGTGTCTGTCTTTAACTTTGGCTAAACTGTCCACATCCGGCACTATGGGCAGTGTTGTCCATATCTATGAGGTGTCCAAAGGTGGACACAAAAACAGATCACATGTAGGCAGAGTGTGGACAGAATGCTCCATCCGTATCCATATTTAAGTTTGAAGATAAATGAGTCCTTACTGTATTAATGCTCATGAGGTTCTATTACCTACTTATTCAAAACACAAGGCTTAAGTAATCACTTTTGCGATCAGTTTTCTTCAGACAAGGGGACAGACACATGAAGATTTCCAAGTCAGTGATTACGTCTTGGACTTCAATTACAGTGCATCCGGAAAGTATTCACAATGCCTCACTTTTTTCACATTTTGCTGTGTTACAGCCTTATTCCAAATGGAGTAAACTAATTTTTCCCTCAACTCACATTCTACTCACAACACCCTGTAATGACAACATGAAAAATGTTTTTTGAAATTTTTGCAAATTTATTAAAAAAAAGAAAAGAAATCCCATGTACATAAGTATTCACACCCGTTGCTCAATACTTTGTTGATGCTCCTTTGGCAGAAATGACAACCTCAGGTCTTCTCTAATATGATGCCACAAGCTTGGAGCACCTATCTTTGGGTAGTTTTTGCCCATATTTCTTTGCAGCACCTCTCAAGCTCCATCGGGTTGGATGGGGAGCGTCGGTGCACAGCCATTTTCAGATCTCTTCAAAGATGTTCAATTGGATTCAGGTCTGGGCTCTGGCTGAGCCACTCAAGGACATTCACAGAGTTGTCCTGAAGACACTCCTTTGATATCTTAGCTGTGTGCTTAGGGTCATTGTCCTGCTGAAAGATGAACCGTCGCCCCAGTCTGAGGTCAAGAGCGCTCTGGAGCAGGTTTTCATCCAGCATGTCTGTGTTCATTGCTGCATTCATCTTTCCCTCAATCCTGACTAGTCTCTCAGTTCCTGCCGCTGAAAAACATCCCCACAGCATGATGCTGCCACCACCATGCTTCACTGCAGGGATGGTGCCTGGTTTCCTCCAAACATGACACCTGGCAAAGAGTTTTTGTCTCATCAGACCAGAGAATTTTGTTTCTCATGGTTCGAGAGTCCTTCAGGTGCCTTTTGGCAAACTCCAGACAGGCTGCCATGTGCCTAAGGAGTGGCTTCCATCTGGCCACTCTACCATACTTGCCTGATTGGTGGATTGCTGCAGAGATGGTTGTCCTTCTGGAAGGTTCTCCTCTCTCCACAAAGGAATGCTGGAGCTCTGACAGAGTGACCATCGGGTTCTTGGTCACCTCCCTGACTAAGGCCCTTCTACCCTGATCACTCAGTTTAGACAGGCGTCCAGCTCTAGGAAGAGTCCTGGTGGATCTGTACTTCTTCCATTTATGGATGATGGAGGTCACTGTGCTTTATTGGGACCTTGAAGCAACAGAAATGGTTCTGTATCCTTCACCAGATTTGTGTCTCAAGACAATCCTGTCTCGGAGGTCTACAGTTTGTGCTCTGGCATGCACTGTCAACTGTGGGACCTTATTTGTAGACAGGTGTTTGTCTTTCCAAATTATCTCCAATCAACTGAATTTACCCTTACGAAAAAGTAGTATATGCAAGTATGTTTCAAGTATACTTCTAGTTTACTTTTTATATACTTATCAGTACTATTTTTTGGTAAGGGTACCCCAGGTGGACTCCAATTAAGCTGTAGAAACATGTCAAGGATGATCAGTGGAAACAGGATTTATCTGAGCACAATTTTGAGCTTAATGCAAAGGCTGTGAATACTTACGTACATGTGATTTCTTAGTTTTTTTATTTTTAATTTGCAAAAATCTAAAAAAAAAAAAAAAAAGAAGCTTTTTCACATTGTCATTATGGGGTATTGTGTATAGAATTTTGAGGAATAAAATGAATTTCATCCATTTTGGAATAACGCTATAAGATAACATATGGAAAAAGTGCAGCACTGTGAATACTTTCTGGATGCACTGTACATCAGTCATTAAAAGAAATGAAAACAGTACGTTCTGTTTGGAGTAGACAGTTCTCTAAAACTGAGTGGCTGAGCAAGGGAACTAGTGCTTCTGTGGCTAGAATTGAAGAAACTGTGGATTGCACAACTTTTGTTTGTTGAACCACCATTTATAATAGTCTAGTCGGATTTTGGAGAATTCTAACACCACATGGCATGGCATGTTAAAAGTCGGCATACAGGCTTTCTTACACAATTTGGGTGTGCTGAATCCATTTCTGGTGTATGCCAAGCTGTATTTTGCACCCAAGAGACTCAAAATGTAAAAATTCAAAATGGCCACCACTAAAAGCTAAAACCTCACTGCATGGGCAAATATTTGAATATTTGAGCCCTTTAAAGTTCTGTAAATGGGTTTTTACACATGGCCTTTCATTTTAAAGATGTTGTATTCTTCTGTAGTGAAGTCTAATTTGCATAAATCCAATACGGCTGCCATAAATGGCAATATTTCGGTAATTACTTTTACCCTTTGCTAATAATGTGACAGGGAGATTACATATTGATGGATAAATAGCACATGTCTCAACAAAAGGTGTGTACTGATCCTTTGCAGAACCTTTGCATAAATGTGTAATACCTTTCTAAGATGTTTCTGTGTAGGCTCTCAGTTGTCCAGGTGGTTTCCATAGTAGAGAAGCTTGAATCTTCGACTGGACTGAGTTGCTTGACACGAGGATGTTTCGCTTCAAATCGCAGAAGCTTCCTCAGCTAAAATTCTTGCTCTGGAAGTCTGACTTCTGTCTGACTCTTGTAGAGACGAATGAACAGAAGCCAACAAAAGCTGGAGTTTTAAACCTAACCAGACCACTCCTACTGAGAGGCAGACTGCTATAGACTAGTGACTAAACAATAGCTCTAATTAGCAACTATTGTGCTCTAGTTAGCACTCTCCTAATGACAGGGCAGCTGTCCCTCCTAATGATGGGATGGATGCCTTTCTTGATGGCTCCCTTGATGACTCTCCTGATGACGTGAATGACTCATTACCATGAACAAAAGACTGAAACTCCTTTGACCTGAGTACCCCATTGTAAACAGGGGATCAAGCGTGTCTCAGACCCCCTCCCCGGTTAAGGCTGGGTTTCAAACGTTTCACAAAGAATGCCTCCTTGACCCCTCTCTCAAACCATTTCTTCTCTCTGGCTAATATTTTAACTTCTTTGTCCTCAAACGTGTGGTTAGTGTCTTTAAGGTGGAGATGAACTGCAGACTGAGGTCCACTGGTGCCCTCTCTGCGGTGCTGGTATAGCCTTTTGTGTAAAGGTTGCTTAGTCTCACCTATGTAGTGTTCGTTACAGTTTGAAACCCAGCCTTAACCGGTGAGGGGGTCTGAGACACGCTTTATCCCCTGTTTACAATGGGGCACTCAGGTCAAAGGAGTTTCAGTCTTTTGTTCATGGTAATGAGTCATTCACGTCATCAGGAGAGCCATCAAGGGAGCCATCAAGAAAGGCATCCATCCCATCATTAGGAGGGACAGCTGCCCTGTCATTAGGAGAGTACTAAATAGCACTCGGAGGTCCAAGCTTTTCTCTTCTAACTGTAAAGCCCACGGAGAGTCAAATGACCCTGGCTAGCTGACTTGGCTAGCCACATTCTTGTGTTTGCATAAAGCCCATGGAGAGTCAAATGATCCTGGCTAGCTGACTTGGCTAGCCACATTCTTGTATTTGCATATTTGCTGTCTGTGTGTTCTGAGACTTCCTTGTTTACATAACAGAAGTAGCTCTCCACAGGGGATCTTGGAGTCACTTGCCTGCTTAGCTGAAAGGGCTGCGTATGAAGCAGGAGTTGTGTGCAAAACGTGTAAAATTACAGCTGCCTAGTACACCTATTGCTACAACTATTTGTGCACCACAGTGGCTGAAAGATCTGTCATTCTGGATGTCCCAGCTGGACAACATGTACTGTGTTTGGATAGACATGGACTAACAGCTGCCCACTGTGACACGTGTGTGTCTGCTTGCTGTCATCATGTGGACATAATGACATAATAACAGTGTGGGGACTGTTAGTCATTGTGAGTGACTGTAACCTGTACCTATTGTATATATTTTGGTTTTCTGGTGTGTTTTTTGGTACATTTTGGTACATTTCAATAAAATCCAGAAAACAAAGTTATCTTTTGGTGTGTTTTTTGGTACATTTCAATACAATTCAGAAAACAAAATTTCATCTCTCCCCCAGGGTAAAGTTATTTATCCACCTAAGCACAAATCAGCAGCCCTTTCAGACAGCAAATATGCAAACACAAGAATGTGGCTAGCCAAGTCAGCCCCTCCCCTGAGGTGTTCTGAGACTTCCTTGTTTACATAACAGAAGTAGCTCTCCACAGGGGATCTTGGAGTCATTTGACTATCCGTGGACTTTAGAGGTAGATTGGTCATTTGACCAGACCTTGGCCCTCTGGGTGCTAGAGCACAATAGTTGCTAATTAGAGCTATTGTTTAGTCACTAGTCTATAGCAGTCTGCCTCTCAGTAGGAGTGGTCTGGTTAGGTTTAAAACTCCAGCTTTTGTTGGCTTCTGTTCATTCGTCTCTACAAGAGTCAGACAGAAGTCAGACTTCCAGAGCAAGAATTTTAGCTGAGGAAGCTTCTGCGATTTGAAGCGAAACGTCCTCGCGTCAAGCAACCCAGTCCAGTCGAAGATTCAAGCTTCTCTTTCTAAGAATTATGCACAATAAATTAATGTCTGACTATTGTAATTATGCTTTCATAGGAATATGCACATTCTATCATGTATGACTGTGTTTTTGAAGTATTATTTAGAAAAAAAATACAATATAGTTATAAAACAGTTTCTTTATTCCAAAGTCAACAAAACACTGATTTTTTAAAATAAAATGGATCACAGGAAAATAGCAACTTAATACATAATAATATAAGAACAAAATTTCCATGTGTAATGCTGTTATATCTGTACCTCAAGAGTTACTAATGCAATTGCAATAAATTATATACATACTAAGCTTGACATTTAAAGCCTTTGTTTTGCTTTTGAATTCACAAGATCAATATTATGTTAGTCAGTATAATGTGGCACATCTCAACTTATTAACTTATATCTGTCCTAACAAGATTATCTCTACCAAATGTAAATGACAGGACTTTGTATACACTTATGTAAACAAAATACATACTCTGCAGTAAATGATTAACAAAAAAAAAGATTTCTCTTGATAAATATTACATTTTGGCACAATAAAACATGACTTGACAGAAAAAGAATGTGGACATGGGTAACTACCGCAAAATGCATTTGTGTACAATGGTAATCAACATTAATATTATGTACCAGGTACCAACACAGTCCTAATCATTGTTGAAACACATGCCCTCAGAAACTTGACATTTGCAGGCTGCTGTACAAGAAATGTGTGACTTCCTACACTTGCAGTGCTTGCTGATGCATCTTGCTGTACAGTTGCATGAAATCAGCTCTATGCAACACTGCGGGACAGGAGGGAGACTCATCAGAACAGGCACTAGTGAATCACCTTCTCTCCTCCATCCCATGTCTTCAGGAGATGGTAAGACTGGATACTGCTCATGGGCTTGCCTCCACACAGATGTCTGGTAATGGGCACGCTTAACATGGAACAAGAGAGCATCACTTGGGGAAGTGCCTCTGAGGCCTGACACTTTAGGAACATAAGAGCCCTTGCCCTGTCAATGGAGTGAACATCGGCTGCATTGTATACTTTGCAGATGAATCTTTCACAATTTTTTAGTGTCTCTGAGTTTATTTCTAGAATGAGCTGCTTCTTTGAGTGATGTAATTCCATGGTCTGTAGCAAATAATAGTTTTTCTTTTTTCACTTCTTGGCAAATTATACAGTTTTTAAGATCTACTGGTCTCTCTCTTTTGAGGCTGTAGGCTGTCTCCATATTTCATTATGACATGATCCTGGAAAAAAGAATTGTTTATTAGACAATATAAAGCACTGCACAGACAGTTTGATGTTGCATAAATCCAAGATGACCATCTATAATACACAAATTTGACAATGATATCTTGATATAAATGTTATAAAATGTCCATCAGCAGTGGTCATGATAGTCAGTCTACGATCATATCGGTTGCTGACTTTCATATTGTAATATATATTATTATATGTAAAAACTATTATATAGCAGCCATCTTGGATTTATGCAAATGAATTTTTTGCAGAGCTGACTAAAGTCTTATTGAGGGTTCTAAATATTTGAGATATGCCAGATAAAGACAAGACAAGCCTATAGAGATCAGGTATATGGCAAAATTAATATTTCTGGCAGCCATATTGGATTTATGCAAATTAGGCTTAACTACAGAAGAATACAACATGTTTAGAATGAAAGGCCATGAGTGAAAACCCATTAGCAGACGTTTAAACGGCTCAAATATTCAAATATTTGCCCATGCAGTGAGGTTTTACCTGTTAGTGGTGGCCATTTTGACTTTTTGCATTTTGAGGCTCTTGGGTGCAAAATACAGCTTGGCATACACCAGAAATGGATTCAGCACACGCAAATTATGTAAGAAAGCCTGTATGCCGACTTTTAACATGCCATGCCAAGAACTTTTTTATTATGCACATTTTTTAGTCTATGAAGATGTGGTGGCACAGAAGATTTTGTTTAAAGATGTGAAACTTGCTGGAAGGAACACGAGAGACTCGTGCTTAGATCTCATCAGTTTTCTTCTATGAAAATCATTCTCAGTTCATCTCCACTATAAAATTGCAACTAGCCCCGGTTTCTCTAATCACAGCCACAGAAGCCTATAACTCCTACAGAGTTCTCATGTCTGTTTTGAGTGACCACACAAGAAGGAGATGAGTGAGGGAAGCCACCAAAACAATCACAACACCTAAGAAGTAATTACAGGCTTCTAAGACCTGCGACCGCAAAAACCTGGCAAAGAGCAACTTTTGACTCCTGCATCACCAGAAAAAAAGAACAGTTCTGGGGCCGAGTCTCCAACTGTTCAAGATCTGCATGAATTTTCACTTTTGTTAGTCTCAGGATACACTGAAAAAAGTGAAACACGGTGCACTTCATTCAAAGTACTTATTTACATTGGTCTAATGGAAAATTGTGGTTTCCAGTTTAAATCTGCTGGAATCACTTTACAAAATCCTAAATATACATTGTGAGAAACTAAAAAAATTAGCTGTAACAAATTACATCAATTTTTTTAAGTTGATCCAAAGTAGCATTTTTTTCAGTGTATGTATGACTCAGATTACAGATTACTGTTCAAGAGGAAAAAAGTGACCTTGTCACTGTGTGATGATGAAGGGCTGAAAATGTTTCAATAAACTGACCAAAATGTTACAATCAATAGGGAAACCCAGGGCGCGGTGAATCAAAAATTTTAAAATTGATTTTAAACACCTGTAAATTACACTTGGGGAGACATAAATAACACAGCCTTATAAACAATAACTTGCTGTATTAAATCCACAATAGAATGACCTAAACCTATGCATAATGTGTTTATGCTGCCACAAAAACAACATTTCTGACCCACTGTGCCCCAGTTTCCCCTATACAAAAAAAAAATCCCTGATCTCCTTCATATATTTTTGTTATGAAGCATCCAAATTTAAATACATCCATGCCCCATATTGAATGCTTCATTGTTACTTCTTTAACTTTATTAAATTTTTCAGTTTTACATAAAAAGAAACATTTTTTTAATAAGAAGTAATAGTAGCCACAGCTCTGATGACAGTGAGGTCTATGGCAATCTGATATTTGACCCCAACGGCCTTGACCTTCACCCTAATGGTTGACCTCTGGCTGACTTTGCCAGAGCAATTCTGGAATCCATCGAGCTCCACTTTGGGCCTAAAAGAACACTCACTTCTGAAGATGAATAGGGGCAAAAATCAGTGTATAAAAGTTGCATGGAGGGAGAATGGCTTGTGAGGAATTGCTCACCTTGCTTCTTAAACTGTTCCTGCAAAGTCGTTTCACCGCTGTGCAGCTCCACCTTCATACATCTAACTCATCGCCTGATTTATAGAAACACATGGCAGCTGTTTGACCTCACACTGAACATCATCACTTCATTTTGATCAGAAGTACAAATGATACTGCTGCATTCCGCTCTAACATAATTTAATGTATCTGTTTGAATTTCAAAATATTCAGATGTTCATAACAACCCCAGCTGTGATGAATTTGTTGCACAGAGACGCTTATTATACATGTTGACAGTGTTATTTCCATAAAGTAATATATGCATGAATCACTGCGTCCCAGCAACCTGCACTAGCTTTGACTGGGATAATTCCCCAAAAGGGATTTAACACCATCCCCCCCCCCCACCCCCCACCCCCCACACACACCACCTCAAACACACATAAAACCCATGTAAGAGGGTTGATGCCCGTCTCTGCGCCCATCCTGTATATTCTATATGTAATGAAAAAACCCTCAGTGACGTCACCCACAGGTTTCCCAAAGAGGTTGCTTTTGGATCGTGCCCTCTTGGCAGTGCCTGACTCCGCCTAATTTGCAGCCAAAACCATGAATAGATAAAGGGGTGGAGCATTGGCAAGACAGGCGGAACATGAGTGGGAAGAATTTAGGCCAAACATATCCACCTGTCTCAGTTACCAAAGCTACTTTAGGTCAACAATACTTTAATTTGGTTCAGGTGATTGACAAAAATAGTGACGCTCAGTCTTTTTTCTTCAAAGGCTGATCACCCGCACCCCCAAAAAAAGAATAAATTCATTCATATCATCTCAAAAAAATCCATCCATCCATTTTCTAAATAACTGAATTTTAATTTATAATTTAATTATAACATAATTAAATTTTTTAATTGGTTTATCAACTTAAAGAAAATACACTCAGAAATTCTTTGGTTATGCAAACCGATTGTTTCAGCAGCTGTCCGAGTGGCTGGTCTCAGACGATCTTGGAGGTGAACATGCTGGATGTGGAGGTCCTGGGCTGGTGTGGTTACACGTGGTCTGCGGCTGTGAGGCTGGTTGGATGTACTGCCAAATTCTCTGAAACGCCTTTGGAGACGGCTTATGGTAGAGAAATGAACATTCAATACACGAGCAACAGCTCTGGTTGACATTCCTGCTGTCAGCATGCCAATTGCACGCTCCCTCAAATCTTGCAACATCTGTGGCATTGTGCTGTGTGATAAAACTGCACCTTTCAGAGTGGCCTTTTATTGTGGGCAGTCTAAGGCACACCTGTGCACTAATCATGGTGTCTAATCAGCATCTTGATATGGCACACCTGTGAGGTGGGATGGATTATCTCAGCAAAGAAGTGCTCACTATCACAGATTTAGACTGGTTTGTGAACAATATTTGAGGGAAATGGTGATATTGTGTATGTGGAAAAAGTTTTAGATCTTTGAGTTCATCTCATACAAAATGGGAGCAAAACCAAAAGTGTTGCGTTTATATTTTTGTTGAGTACAACCCCAATTCCAGTGAAGTTGGGACATTGTGTAAAATGTAAATAAAAACAGAATACAATGATTTGCAAATCCTCTTCAACCTATATTCAATTGAATACACCACAAAGACAAGATATTTAATGTTCAAACTGATAAACTTTATTGTTTTTGTGCAAATATTTGGTCATTTTGAAATCGATGCTTGCAACATGTTTCAAAAAAGCTGAGACAGTGGTATGTTTACCTCTGTGTTACATCACCTTTCCTTCTAACAACACTCAAGAAGCGTTTGGGAACTGAGGACACTAATTGTTGAAGCTTTGTAGGTGGAATTCTTTCCCATTCTTGCTTGATGTACGACTTCAGTTGTTCAACAGTCCGGGGTCTCTGTTGTCATATTTTGCGCTTCATAATGCGCCACACATTTTCAATGGGCGACAGGTCTGGACTGCAGGCAGGCCAGTCTAGTACCTGCACTCTTTTACTACGAAGCCACGCTGTTGTAACACGTGCAGAATGTGGCTTGGCATTGTCTTGCTAAAATAAGCAGGGACGTCCCTGAAAAAGACGTTGCTTGGATGGCAGCATGTGTTGCTCCAAAACCTGGATGTACCTTTCAGCATTGATGGTGCCATCACAGATGTGTAAGTTGCCCATGCCATGGGCACTAACACACCCCCATACCATCACAGATGCTGGCTTTTGAACTTTGCACTGGTAACAATCTGGATGGTCTTTTTCCTCTTTCGTCTGGAGGACATGACGTCAATGATTTCCAAAAGCAATTTGAAATGTGGACTCATCAGACCACAGCACACTTTTCCACTTTGCGTCTGTCCATTTGAAATAAGCTTGGGCTCAGAGAAGGCGGTGGTGTTTCTGGATGTTGTTGATGTATGGCTTTCGCTTTGCATGGTAGAGTTTTAACTTGCACTTGTAGATGTAGCGACGAACTGTGTTAACTGACAATGGTTTTCTGAAGTGTTCCTGAGCACACGTGCTAAGATTCTTTACACAATGATATTGTTTTTTAATGCAGTGCCACCTGAGGGATCAAAGGTCACGGGCATTCAAAGTTGGTTTTCAGCCTTGCTACTTACGTGTAGAAAGTTCTCCAGATTCTCTGAATCTTCTGATTATATTATGGACTGTAGATGATGGAATCCCTAAATTCCTTGCAATTGAACATTGAGAAACATTGCTCTTGAACTGTTGGAATATTTTTTCACGCAGTTGTTCACAAAATGGTGATCCTCGCCCCATCTTTGTTTGTGAACTGCTGAGCCTTTTGGGGATGCTACTTTTATACCCGATCATGACACTCATCTGTTTCCAAACAGGTGTTCTTTGAGCATTCTTCAACTTTGTGTTGAAGGCATCCATTTCAAAATGAGCAAATATTTGCACAAAAACAATAAAGTTTATCAGTTTGAACATTAAATATCTTGTCTTTGTTGTGTATTCGATTTGCAAATCATTGTATTCTGTTTTTATTTACATTTTACACAATGTGCCAACTTCATTGGAATTGGGGTTGTATTTGTGGTTGTGTCCATTTTTTGTATGAAGTGCATCATTTTCAGTAATTGATTTTTGAAGTAATGCAAAAGTATTCCTATTGTGTTGTATTTTGTATTCAGCAACTGATTATATTTCAAAGTAATGGGTACACATATCTGTATTTCTACAACCCCTGGCAAAAATTATGGAATCACCGGCCTCGGAGGATGTTCATTCAGTTGTTTAATTTTGTAGAAAAAAAGCAGATCACAGACATGACACAAAACTAAAGTTATTTCAAATGGCAACTTTCTGGCTTTAAGAAACACTATAAGAAATCAAGAAAAAAGTTTGTGGCAGTCAGTAATGGTTACTTTTTTTAGACCAAGCAGAGGAAAAAAATATGGAATCACTCAATTCTGAGGAAAAAATTATGGAATCACCCTGTAAATTTTCATCCCCAAAACTAACACCTGCATCATATCAGATCTGCTCGTTAGTCTGCATCTAAAAAGGAGTGAACACACCTTGGAGAGCTGTTGCACCAAGTGGACTGACATGAATCATGGCTCCAACACAAGATATGTCAATTGAAACAAAGGAGAGGATTATCAAACTGTTAAAAGAGAGTAAATCATCATGCAATGCTGCAAAAGATGCTGGTTGTTCAAAGTCAGCTGTGTCTTAACTCTGGACCAAATACAAACAAAATGAGAAGGTGGTTAAAGGCAAACATATTGGTAGACCAAGGAAGACATCAAAGCGTCAAGACAGAAAACTTAAAGCAATATGTCTCAAAAATCGAAAAATGCACAACAAAACAAATGAGGAACGAATGGGAGGAAACTGGAGTCAACGTCTGTGACCGAACTGTAAGAAACCGCCTAATGGAAATGGGATTTACATACAGAAAAGCTAAACGAAAGCCATCATTAACACCTAAACAGAAAAAAAACAAGTGTTGTGTGTTGGGGGTTTGGCTGGACATTTTGGTGTTGTTTTCTTTTCTTTGCTCTCCAGGTGGTATGCAAACTGTTTTTTTGTCTGTGGAGAAGGTGCTGGCAGAAGAGTCCTTCACCCTCATCAGCATGATTTGCAGCACCTGTGGATGATGCTCACGTGCAAACTTAAAGACTTTCAGCTGAAGCAGATAATGAGATGGCGTTCTGCATTTAAGCCATGAGTGATTCAAGCAGAATTGCCGGGAACTCGACCTTGTGACGTTCGTTTGTGAGACGTTGAGGACCGCGCCTGGGTTTGACACATTGTGTCTGTGAAGGAGGACGGGTGAGGGACACATGCTGTCAGCACACATCAGAGGTGATTGATTGTCTGAATAAGTGTTAATAGTAATTTGGTATTTTGTTACGCAGTATGTTTGAACATTGATAAGAATTGTGCAGCTCGCTTCTCACGGCCGTGGCGTGCGGACTGATGATCCTCCACCTGTTGTGAGAAGCTGCTCATTTATATAAAGCTTAAATTCAGACCTGAATGTGTTGCTGATAGTGTGTGCCTTTGAAGGATATTAGTTGTAGCTGTTGACTTACCTCACCTCTTCTATCCTTCACAGAGTCAGTTTGTCGTGTCCACCTAGGGGGTGTTTGGCGGTGAATGTGAGTCCAGAAGCGCCGGGCTTCGATCCCTTTGGGCGCTGGAGAGTGCGCCGTCCTTCTCTCCGCCAGACAAATGCACTTTTATGTTGTACACCGAGTATTGCACAAGAAGGGGGTAATAAAATTGTTTTGTTTTTTGGAACCGCTTTCTGGTTATTTAGCGCTGGGTTCAGTCAGACGCAGGTCCGCTCCTCAACCCGCGTCGGCACATAACAACAAGGTTACAATGGGCTAAGGAAAAGCAATCGTGGACTGTGGATGACTGGATGAAAGTCATATTCAGTGATGAATCTCGAATCTGCATTGGGCAAGGTGATGATGCTGGAACTTTTGTTTGGTGCCGTTCCAATGAGATTTATAAAGATGACTGCCTGCCTGAAGAGAACATGTAAATTTCCACAGTCATTGATGATATGGGGCTGCATGTCATGTAAAGGCACTGGGGAGATGGCTGTCATTACATCATCAATAAATGCACAAGTTTACACTGATATTTTGGACAATTGAAAGGATGTTTGGGGATGATGAAATCTTTTTTCAAGATGATAATGCATCTTGCCATAGAGCAAAAACTGCGAAAACATTCTTTGCAAGAAGACACGTAGGGTCAATGTCATGGCATAGGGTCAATGTCAACGAGCAGATCTGATTTGATGCAGGTGTTAGTTTTGAGGATGAAAATTTACAGGGTGATTCCATAATTTTTTCCTCAGAATTGAGTGATTCCATATTTTTTTCCTCTGCTTGGTCTAAAAAAGTAACCGTTACTGACTGCCATAATATTTTTTTCTTGATTTCTTATAGTGTTTCTTAAAGCCAGAAAGTTGCCATTTGAAATGACTTTAGTTTTGTGTCATGTCTGTGATCTGCTTTTTTTTCTACAAAATTAAACAACTGAATGAACATCCTCCAAGGCCGGTGATTCCATAATTTTTGCCAGGGGTTGTACAGCAAACTCAAGTGAGCAGTTTTTGAGCAAGCCCAGGCCTCCAGTGCTAAAAAATGAAGCCAACACAGAAGAGCCCATTCTTGCAATACCTTGAATGGCCACTTGAGTCTGGTTCCAAAGGCTCGTCACTCCCCGTAGGCCTCCATAGATAAAGGGGGCCTATGCCTATGCCTCTGCCTTTACAGCATTAAAAAAAACACGTTTAAAGTCTTGTACAAAAAATGGTTTTGGTCTGTATAGATGGTTTCTCCATTCAGGAAAACTGTACAGGGGAGGATTTTCTTTTTTAATAAGTCATCATTTTAAGCTATTTTAAGCCATAATGTTATGAATAATTAGGGGTGTGGTCACTTTGAGTGACAGCTGTGTACCGGAGGCAGAACCCCGCTAAGCAGAGGCTTTTAGCTGCTGTGGTTTCAGTCCGGTTGAGTTGACTCTTTGTTGTTTTGTGAGCATTTCATTACAAATATCTGCGATAATATGTCTTGCTGTGTGGTTAATTGTACCAACAGACCACCAAATGTACTTCAGTATTTCCAGTGAGTGAAATTGTAATATTACTTTATTTATATGTTAGAACCTTTAGCTTTAGGGTGGCACTAATTAGCAGGTACCTTGGTGATATTCAGTCCACTGTTGGTACAATGGTACTAAAGTAGTATGTTGGTGATATATTTTAATACCCAACCCACCAGACCTATTATGAAAACCATTGGACAGGCCATCAAATATGCATTAATTGTGAACCAAAGTCAGCCTTTTACCCTTAGCTTTGCTTATTTCTTAACTGTGAGATGGGGTCTATCGGGCTTCATTATTAAGACTTAGGCAGAGTCAGACCTAAGATAACATAAGATCAACTCTATTTATCCCGAAGGAAATTATTTTGCCGGAGTACCAAAATAGTAAACAATGAACAATGTTTTGTTTGGTTTTTAAGCAATAAATACAACAAATTTATATGAAATGACTGAAAGACATTTGCACAAGATGTTCGATAATATTGCACATAACTGAGTAACTAAATAACTCTGAATAACTCTGTTCATTATGTATTCATCCTGCAGACGGGGGAAGAATTATACAGTCTGATTGCCACAGGCAGGAAAGACCTCCTATGGTGTTCTGTGGTGCACCTTGGTGGACTCAGTTTATGGCTGAAGGTGCTCTGACAGGACATCAGTGTGGCATGCAGGGGGTGGGAGGGGTTGTCCAGGATACTGAGCAGTTTTCTCAACATCCTCCTCTCTGACACCTCCACCACAGACTCCAGCTCAACCCCCAGGACAGAGCCAGCTCTCCTGATGAGCTTGTTGAGTCGGTTTGTGTCAGCTGCCTTCAGCCTGCTGCCCCAGCACACTACAGCATAGAAGATGACACTGGAGACCACTGAGTAATAAAACATCTGCAACATATTTCTGCAGACATTGAAAGATCTGAGCCTCCTGAGGAAGTACAGACAGCTCTGACCTTTCTTATACACAGCATTTGTGTTTACAGTCCAGCTTGTTGTCTATGTGGACACTCAGGTACTTGTAGTAGTCCACAATGTCCACCTCAGTTCAACTGATGGTAACTGGGTTTGGACGGGTCTTCCATCTTCTGAAGTCCACCACCAGCTCCTTCACCTTAGCTACGTTCAGCTGCAGGTGGTTGAGTTCAAACCACTCCACAAACTTGTCCACCACACTCCTGTACTCAGCCTCCTGGTCATGACCAACATGGTGACATTTTGAAATCTGAGCTTCAAAATCACACTTCAGCAAACCTATGAGTGACTTCAAGTGACTTCACACAAAACCTTCTACTACTACTTTCACACCAGAAGGTTAACCTTTTGTTCCTCTTAAATGTTCCCGTTGTCTAACTTTGCTTCAGTTTTGCATCAGTCCTTTTGAAGCTAAGCTCACTTTAGTCTAGATGTACATTTTGTACATTAGTAAAAGGTCCAATATTCTGTCAAGAAAAATGGCAATGAATCAGAGTTAGGATTTAAGTTATGACCATCTGGTTGAGCTTCAGATTCCTAGAAAGGATGCATCGCCCACTCGTAATGCTCAGAGTGTCCTTTTATATAGCCGAGTATTTAAAATTCACAGTGCATGCGTGGATTTCTTCGAAGGATAACAGCAGCTGTAATGTACAGTCTAAGACGATTGCTCTGTAAGCTTTAAAAGATCATATCTGAGAGAAAATAGATGAAACCATTTCAGACAAAGCTTAGCCAGGCATAGTGTGAGGGGTGCAAGACCAGAAGCCGGGTTATGTTCTTATCTTTGTGGCCAAAGCTCTTTGGCAAAGTGCTGCTCGTGGCATTTAAAACACATGTCCGTGATAACATCACTGGTTCTTTTCTCCCTCATTCTGGCCTCCCGAGAGAATCTCGGAGCATCTCTAAATGTCACGTTAAGTGCTTCCCTTGTTCTGAGCTGACACAAAACCGAGGTGCTCCCTGAATATAAAGAGGGTTCTTACTGGATGGCTGCCATAGCTTAGGGAGACCAACTTATCCTCACCACACTCTCCTGCTCTTGCCCTCATTTTTTCTAACTGACAAAAGTAGCGTTTAGTCCTTAATAGGGCAACAAAAAAAAAATCACAAGTACCACTCTTCATGGCTGCTTGGAAGGTTGGTGTTTAAAGTACATCTAAAAGCAACAGCAGCAATAGAAATGTGCCCTCATGGAACTTAACACACAGAGAGAATAAACCTTCTCCAGGTAAAAATCAGGAGGAACATTGTTCCTTAAAATTCATATGCCATGACAATGTGTTATTCTAAGTGTCAACAAGCTGCGCCTGAGCAGTGATGATGTGAAAACAGTAGCTTCGACTGTGCTATTTTCATCATAACCCTTTTTTATATATAAAACAAAAGGAGGGAAATGGGAGCTGAAAATTTCACATCAAACAGGAGCAATCACAGGTGTCAGACACCCTCTGCTGCTGATGTGCTCTTCACTTCTTCAGAGAGACCTTGTGTGAGCAATCAGGTCAGGTCTGGGAGTATATACTCATGCTGAATTCACCATATCATGGAACCTTCTTGGGTCCTCCTGGATGGCAACCACTCAGCCAGCCAGCCAGCCAATCCTTACATTGCAAGAGTACCCATCTATCTGCTACAGCCAGGTGAAACATGTTCACCTACTTGATCTTCTCCAGCCACTGGAGTCCTCAAGAATCTGGCACCTGCAGACTGGATCTTGCCAGGAGTTGGGAGATAAGTGCCACATGGTCAAAGTGTAATAGCTGACACTTCCTTGCAATGCAAGTGACCCTCCTCATCTTAGTCTCCCTAAGTAACTGATCAACTACTTGACACAAACTCAAACAAGCAGTGGTTCCCAAAAATCCTCTGAAGAGGCCAAGTACCGCAAAGACATTCAATCACTGCCTTAAATCAGAGATTAGCATCCAAATCTCACAACCATACAAACAGACAGGAAGCACCAGAAGCCTGAAGACTTAGATCTTCATTCTCCTACAAAAGGCATCAGCACTGCCAAACACCTCTGTCCAGCAACCTCATGAGCCCATGAGCTCTTCCCAGTCATTTAAATCTTAAAGGCAGAGGACACAGAGACATGAATGTCACTGCTGAGATAAATCAATCTTTCTGCATGTTCATCACTTTCAGCACATACAGACAAGTCCAGGAAGTTCTTGAAAGCCAGGATCTTAGTCTTGATCCAGGTCGAGTGCAAACTCACACACTCAACTTCCTCACTCAGCTTCTCAAATGCTGCACTTGGGGTACCCATTGATTCAACAAAGACCACAGCTTTGTCTGTTAAGTCAGTGTCAGTAAAATGTTCCTCGCCAAAAAAGACGCCAAAGCTGCTGGCTTCCACATCCCAACCCAACATCCATGCAAGCATTGTACAGTGTAGGAGCCACAACATATCCCTGACAAATGCTATTATAAAAGTCACAGGTTCCGCCAGTGCTCCAGGTCTAATTAATATTTAAATAATAAGGAAGCAATATCTGCCAACCAGCTCCAGATGGATCATTCAGTCTGAATCATTTCATGCAAGGTGGTAGATATTAGTGAATGGGAAGTCAGCCCTGCTTTTATTCCTCTGCTAAAAATGCCTGTTGTTGGGTTGATTGGTTGGTTGGTTGGTCTTTTAGTGAAGCTTAGGGCTAGTGGCCAGCGATCACCTTAGTATTTCTTCTGTTTTTCTTATTGCTTAATGCTGACAAGTTATACCTTATTTGTAGTCTTTCTGCTGCTTGATTCTGTTTTTTTTTTCTCTCTCTCTCTCTCTCTCTCTGTCTGAGGTGTGACTCCATCCAGAAGTGGGAGTGGGTGTCTTCTTCTGTAATGGTCATGAAATAGGATCTGTGGACCCAAACACCGCCCCCCCTCCCCTCCCCAGCCAGCCTCCAGTCCTGGACACCAGCATGGACTCCCAAAATTTCCTGTATATTTGTAGTGTCAACTGTGTCGGTAGCATGGCCCAAGCAGAGGGCCCTTTGAGTCTGGTCTGCTTGAGGTTTCTTCCTCAAATCATCAGAGGGAGTTTTTCCTTCCCACTGTCGCCTGTGTGCTTCCTCTAGGGGTTGGTAAGGTTAAACTTTAAGCGCCTTGAGGCAGCTTTGTTGTGACTTGGCGCTATATAAACTAAATGAATTGAATTGAAATTGAATTGGTTGGTTGGTTGGTTGGTTGGTTGGTTGGTTGGTTGGTTGGTTGGTTGGTTGGTTGGTTGGTTGGTTGGTTGGTTGGTTGGTTGGTTGGTTGGTTGGTTGGTTGGTTGGTTGGATTACTCAAAACATTTCCAGCTAATTGCAATGAATCATTGTAGATTGAACGGAATCCTTTAAGCTTTAGTATGGGGAGGTGATAGTCTAGTGGTTAAACATTGGGCTTCGGACCAGAGAATTCTCCGTTCAAAACCCACCCCAACCGGAATATCGTTAAGAGCCCTTGGGCAAAGTCCTTGTCTTAGTTGCTCCCGGTGTGTAGTGAGCGCCTTGTATGGCAGCACCCTGACATCGGTGTGTGAGTGTGAATAGGTGAATGTGAGGCATAACTGTAAAGTGCTTTGAGCTTCTGATGCAGATGGGAAAGCACTATATAAATGCAGTCCATTTACCATCCAAATCTGGAGGTGGATTTACATCAAGAAGAGTGAATTTTGCTGCCTTGGTGGAGGTCTCAGACTGTGGGTGAGTCCAAGAAAGCCCTGAGTGCTGCCCTCATGTTTTCACTGCTGCAGGTTGACGATGACAAAATACACGTTACCAATTAGTGCTGTATACTCAAAATCCACACTGGGGCTCAAATTCAAACCGGTGTACTTTCTAGCACATTGATTTATGGCTAAGTACAACTATATGGTACTTTCTCTTTCAATACCTTCAATGTACATTACCTGTCTCTTGCTGTGGCTGATTGGTCCTATAGATCCAAGGCCTCCTCACTTAGTGGGAGGATTTCAAAGAAATCTGTACAAACCTCATCATTTGTCTGCTATATATGTAATTCCTTACTGCTGGTACCTTATCTGACCTGAGTAACATTCATAGGGGACAATGAAAGGAAACGGTGGGATGCTCCCCTCCCTCCTCCCTCCCCACCTTGCCGCACTCTTTCATCTCTCCTTCCCACAAGGCTGATTCACCGCTCGCGACCCTTGTAACTGCCTCGTTGAAAATAGACAACAAAGTGAGATGAAAAGCAGTGGGCAGTTACTGTTGCGGCTTCAAGTTGGTCGAGTGCTCTCTTGCTGAGCTGACACTTCCATTTGTCTGTATTCTAGTCGTGTGAAAGCGGGCGGGGTGGCATTGCCACGCTCCCACATCTGTGAGCATTAATAAACACGAGCCTGACAGAGCCTCTTTTTTTTTAATCCACAGAAAACACTTTGAAAAAGTCACTGCTGTTCCAGTGATGTGAATAGCTGTGGCAAACTTTCACTCCTTTTAACATGCATCGCCTTAAATTGTTTGGAAAGATGAAAGTCAACAGATTCCGACGCATCTTCCTCTGATTTATAAATTGCATGCTCACACTCACATGGATTCAGCCTCTTTCTACTTTTCTATCATCCAGCTTTACTGAATTTGCCGAAATTGACAAAATAAACAGTGCAAAATAAATAAATGAACAAATAAAACACAGAAAATCCAAGGAAAACAAGTCATACTGTATGTTTGCTTTGGCAAATTTCTATCAGATGCACTCACAAGCTTAAGTTTAATGTACTTGTTAATAGTACCCATAGTGCAGCAGATAAGTGAATATTTACTAAGGGATCCTACAAATGGTGATGCAAGCACCAAATTTGGCACACATACTTCTTAGACATTACTCTTTTAAAAATGCCGAGTGGCCACATGAACTTTCAATAGGCGGCCAAGAGGGGGTCAATTGAAGAATTACACGGGGTCAAACTTTAAAAATGCTCCAATCATATTGAAAGGTATTCCATATTATTTATCTGATCATAAAGATTCCTAAAAGGTATAGTTTGGACTATCTGTGAAAGAATGTCCTGGAGTTATGGGGTAAAAACAGCAAGAATGGTGACAAAGGTCACTTTCAATTTGTACAGGGGTCAATAGTTAAAGTTGCTCCAATTTTGGTAAAAAGTGATGCAAATTATTAGTTGAGTGAATGTGGTTTTAAAAAGGAATAGTTTGCATCATGTATCATGCCTAGTTATCATGTTTAAAAATGCTCCAATCATATTGAAAGGTATTCCATATTATTTATCTGATCATAAAGATTCCAAAAAGGTATAGTTTGGACTATCTGTGAATGAATGTTCTGGAGTTATGGGCTAAAAACAGCAAGAATGGTGACAAAGGTCACTTTCAATTTGTACAGGGGTCAATAGTTAAAGCTGCTCGTTTTCATCATCGTTTTTTGCCTCTTGCTTGCCTCTACTGGTGGTTGGCTCTCACTGCGGTATTGTATCACTTCCTGTTCCGGAGCACAGCAGTGTTTTGCTGTATCTGTTAGCTGTTTAATCTGCGCAGTTAGATTGATCTAGTTAACTAGATAACGATTTGTTTCACAGTGTAATCTTCACGTGCCTTAACTAAAGCACTCCCTCTGCTGAATCACCTCTAAATTATTTACACATTATTCACTTTGTGTGTTTTTAGGAATCCACTAGCTTAGCGCAGCTACTAGCTCTTAGCCGATTTAGCATGGCGGCTTCTCCTGTCTCTCCTGCACTTTTCTGCTCTGGGTGTGAAATGTTTAGTTATTCCTCGGCCTCCTTTAGCAGTAATGGTACTTGTAATAAGTGTAGCTTATTCGTAGCTTTGGAGGCCAGGCTGGGCGAATTGGAGACTCGGCTCCGCACCGTCGAAAATTCTACAGCTAGCCAGGCCCCTGTAGTCGGTGCGGACCAAGGTAGCTTAGCCGCCGTTAGTTCCCTTCCAGCAGATCCCGAGCAGCCGGGAAAGCAGGCCGACTGGGTGACTGTGAGGAGGAAGCATAGCCCTAAACAGAAGCCCCATGTACACCGCCAACCCGTTCACATTTCTAACCGTTTTTCCCCACTCGGCGACACACCCACCGAGGAACAAACTCTGGTTATTGGCGACTCTGTTTTGAGAAATGTGAAGTTAGCGACACCAGCAACCATAGTCAATTGTCTTCCGGGGGCCAGAGCAGGCGACATTGAAGGAAATTTGAAACTGCTGGCTAAGGCTAAGCGTAAATTTGGTAAGATTGTAATTCACGTCGGCAGTAATGACACCCAGTTACGCCAATCGGAGGTCACTAAAATTAACATTGAATCGGTGTATAACTTTGCAAAAATAATGTCGGACTCTGTAGTTTTCTCTGGGCCCCTCCCCAATCGGACCGGGAGTGACATGTTTAGCCACATGTTCTCCTTGAATTGCTGGCTGTCTGAGTGGTGTCCAAAAAATGAGGTGGGCTTCATAGATAATTGGCAAAGCTTCTGGGGAAAACCTGGTCTTGTTAGGAGAGACGGCATCCATCCCACTTTGGATGGAGCAGCTCTCATTTCTAGAAATCTGGCCAATTTTCTTAAATCCTCGAAACCGTAACTATCCAGGGTTGGGACCAGGAAGCAAAATATATTTAAGCATAAAAATTCAAAAAGAAAAAATAATATAGCACCTTCAACTGCACCACAGACTAAAACAGTTAAATGTGGTCTATTAAACATTAGGTCTCTCTCTTCTAAGTCTCTGTTAGTAAATGATATAATAATTGATCAACATATTGATTTATTCTGCCTTACAGAAACCTGGTTACAGCAGGATGAATATGTTAGTTTAAATGAGTCAACACCCCCGAGTCACACTAACTGCCAGAATGCTCGTAGCACAGGCCGAGGCAGAGGATTAGCAGCAATCTTCCATTCCAGCTTATTAATTAATCAAAAATCCAGACAGAGCTTTAATTCATTTGAAAGCTTGACTCTTAGTCTTGTCCATCCAAATTGGAAGTCCCAAAAACCAGTTTTATTTGTTATTATCTATCCTCCACCTGGTCGTTACTGTGAGTTTCTCTGTGAATTTTCAGACCTTTTGTCTGACTTAGTGCTTAGCTCAGATAAGATAATTATAGTGGACGATTTTAACATCCACACAGATGCTGAGAATGACAGCCTCAACACTGCATTTAATCTATTATAAGACTCAATTGGCTTTGCTCAAAATGTAAATGAGTCCACCCACCACTTTAATCATATCTTAGATCTTGTTCTGACTTATGGTATGGAAATTGAAGACTTAACAGTATTCCCTGAAAACTCCCTTCTGTCTGATCATTTCTTAATAACATTTACATTTACTCTGATGGACTACCCAGCAGTGGGGAATACGTTTCATTACCCTAGAAGTCCAGAAAGGGTAGTTGTAAAACAGCTAACTGATCATCTGCAGAGGAATGGTCTATTTGAAGAGTTTCAGTCAGGTTTTAGAATTCATCATAGTACAGAAACAGCATTAGTGAAGGTTACAAATGATCTTCTTATGGCCTCAGACAGTGGACTCATCTCTGTGCTTGTTCTGTTAGACCTCAGTGCTGCTTTTGATACTGTTGACCATAAAATTTTATTACAGAGATTAGAGCATGCCATAGGTATTAAAGGCACTGTGCTGCGGTGGTTTGAATCATATTTATCTAATAGATTACAATTTGTTCATGTAAATGGGAAATCTTCTTCACAGACTAAGGTTAATTATGGAGTTCCACAAGGTTCTGTGCTAGGACCAATTTTATTCACTTTATACATGTTTCCCTTAGGCAGTATTATTAGACGGCATTGCTTAAATTTTTATTGTTACGCAGATGATACCCAGCTTTATCTATCCATGAAGCCAGAGGACATACACCAATTAGCTAAACTGCAGGATTGTCTTACAGACATAAAGACATGGATGACCTCTAATTTCCTGCTTTTAAACTCAGAAAAACCTGAAGTTATTGTACTTGGCCCCACAAATCTTAGAAACATGGTGTCTAACCAGATCCTTACTCTGGATGGCATTACCCTGACCTCTAGTAATACTGTGAGAAATCTTGGAGTCATTTTTGATCAGGATATGTCATTCAATGCGCATATTAAACAAATATGTAGGACTGCTTTTTTACATTTGCGCAATATCTCTAAAATTAGAAAGGTCTTGTCTCAGAGTGATGCTGAAAAACTAATTCATGCATTTATTTCCTCTAGGCTGGACTATTGTAATTCATTATTATCAGGTTGTCCTAAAAGTTCCCTGAAAAGCCTTCAGTTAATTCAAAATGCTGCAGCTAGAGTGCTAGCAGGGGCTGGAAGGACAGAGCATATCTCACCCATATTGGCCTCTCTTCATTGGCTTCCTGTTAATTCTAGAATAGAATTTAAAATTCTTCTTCTTACTTATAAGGTTTTGAATAATCAGGTCCCATCTTATCTTAGGGACCTCATAGTACCATATCAACCCAATAGAGAGCTTCGCTCTCAGACTGCAGGCTTACTTGTAGTTCCTAGGGTTTGTAAGAGTAGAATGGGAGGCAGAGCCTTCAGCTTTCAGGCTCCTCTCCTGTGGAACCAGCTCCCAATTCAGATCAGGGAGACAGACACCCTCTCTACTTTTAAGATTAGGCTTAAAACTTTCCTTTTTGCTAAAGCTTATAGTTAGGGCTGGATCAGGTTATGCTGCTATAGACTTAGACTGCTGGGGGGTTCCCATGATGCACTGAGTGTTTCTTTCTCTTTTTGCTCTGTATGCACCACTCTGCATTTAATCATTAGTGATTGATCTCTGCTCCCCTCCACAGCATGTCTTTTTCCTGGTTCTCTCCCTCAGCCCCAACCAGTCCCAGCAGAAGACTGCCCCTCCCTGAGCCTGGTTCTGCTGGAGGTTTCTTCCTGTTAAAAGGGAGTTTTTCCTTCCCTCTGTTGCCAAGTGCTTGCTCACAGGGGGTCGTTTTGACCGTTGGGGTTTTTCCATAATTATTGTATGGCCTTGCCTTACAATATAAAGCACCTTGGGGCAACTGTTTGTTGTGATTTGGCGCTATATAAATAAAATTGATTTGATTTGATTTGATTTGCTCTGGTAAAAAGTCCATCAATTTTCCATCCATTTTCTTCCGCTTTATCCGGAGTCGGGTCGCGGGGGCAGCAGCTCAAGCAAAGCCACCCAGACCTCCCGATCCACACACACCTCCCCCAGCTACTCCGGGGGAACCTCAAGGCGTTCCCAAGCCAGCCAAGAGATGTAATCCTTCCAGCGTGTCCTGGGTGTTCCCCGGGGCCTCCTCCCAATGGGACGTGCCCGGAACACCTCTCCAGTAAGGCATCCAGGGGGCATCCGGAAAAGATGCCCGAGCCACCTCAACTGACTCCTTTCGACGTGAAGGAGCAGCGGCTCGACTCCGAGCTCCTCCCGAATGAACGAGCTCCTCACCCTATCTCTAAGGGAGTGCCCAGCCACCCTGCGGAGGAAACTAATCTCGGCCGCTTGTATCCGCGATCTCGTTCTTTCGGTCATGAGCCAAATCTCATGACCATAGATGAGGATCAGAACGTAGATCGATCGGTAAATCGAGAGCTTTGCCCCGCTACTCAGCTCTCTCTTCACCACGATGGTCCAATACAGCGACCGCATCACTGCAGACGCTGCACAGATCCGTCTATCGATCTCACGCTCCATCAGTCCCTCAGTCGTGAACAAGACCCCAAGATACTTAAACTCCTCCACTTGAGGCAAGGACACTCCACCGACCTGAAGAGGGCAAAGCACCTTTTTCCGGTCGAGAACCATGGCCTCGGAATTGGAGGTGCTGATTTTCATCCCGGACGCCTCACACTCAGCTGCAAACTGCCCCAGTGCACGCTGAAGGTCCTGATTTGACGAAGCCAACAGAACCACATCGTCCACAAACAGCAGAGACAAGATTCTGTGGTTCCCAAACCAGACCCCCTCTACACCCTGGCTGCACCTAGAAATTCTGTCCATAAAAATAATGAACAGAACCGGTGACAAAGGGCAGCCCTGGCGGAGGCCAACGTGCACTGGAAACAGGTTTGACTTACTACCGGCAATGCAAACCAAGCTCCTGCTGCGGTCGTACAGGGACCGGATAGCCCTTAGCAAAGGACCCCGGACCCCGTACTCCCGGAGCACTCCCCACAGGGTGCCACGAGGGACACGGTCGAACGCCTTCTCCAGATCTACAAAACACATGTGGACTGGTTGGGCGAACTCCCATGAACCCTCGAGCACCTGATGGAGCGTGTAGAGCTGGTCCAGTGTGCTGCAACCAGGACGAAAACCACACTGCTCCTCCTGAATCCGAGGTTCAACCATCGGTCAAATTCTCCTCTCCAGTACTCTGGAATAGACCTTACCAGGGAGGCTGAGGAGTGTGATCCCCCTATATTTGGAACACACCCTCCGGTCCCCCTTCTTAAACAGAGGGACCACCACCCCGGTCTGCCAATCCAGAGGCACTGTCCCCGATCGCCACGCGATGTTGCAGAGGCGTGTCAGCCAAGACAGTCCCACAACATTCAGAGACTTAAAGTACTCAGGACGGATTTCATCCACCCCAGGAGCCTTGCCACCAAGGAGCTTTCTAACCACCTTGGTGACTTCTGCCTGGGTAATGGATGAGTCCGCCTCTGGGTCCCCAGTCTCTGCTTCCTCTTCAGAAGATGTGACGATGGGATTGAGGAGATCCTCGAAGTACTCCTTCCACCGCCCAACAACATCTCCAGTCAGGGTCAACAGCTCCCCACCCGCACCATAAACAGTGCCGGTGGAGAGCTGCTTCCACCTCCTGAGGCGTCGGACGGTTTGCCAGAATCTCTTTGAGGCTGACCGATAGTCCTCCTCCATAGCCTCCCCGAACTCCTCCCAGACCCAAGTTTTTGCCTCTGCGACCGCACATGCTGCGGCACGCTTGGCCTGCTGGTACCTGTCAGCTGCCTCTGGGGTCCCACCTACCAACAAAGATAAGTAGGACTCCTTCTTCAGCTTGACGGCATCCCTTACTTCCGGTGTCCACCACCGGGTTCGGGGATTGCCGCCGTGACAGGCACCAGAGACCTTGCGACCACAGCTACGAGCGGCTGCATCAACAATGGAGGTGGAGAACATGGTCCACTCGGACTCCATGTCTCCTACCTCCCCCAGGATCTGGGAGAAGCTCTCCCGGAGGTGGGAGTTGAAGACCTCCCTGACAGAGGGTTCCGCCAGTCGTTCCCAGCAGACCCTCACAATACGTTTGGGCCTGCCAGGTCTGACCGGCTTCCTCCCCTCCCAGCATATCCAACTCACCACCAGGTGGTGATCGGTTGACAGCTCTGCCCCTCTCTTTACTCGAGTGTCCGAGACACGTGGCCGAAGGTCAGATGATACGACTACAAAGTCGATCATCGACCTATGGCTCAGGGTGTTCTGGTGCCACGTGCACTTATGGACGCCCTTGTGCTCGAACATGGTGTTCGTGATGGACAAACTGTGACTAGCACAGAAGTCCAACAACTGAACACCACTCGGGTTCAGATCGGGGAGGCCGTGCTTCCCGATCACTCCCCTCCAGGTCTCACTGTCGCCGTCCACGTGAGCGTTGAAATCCCCTAGGAGAACAATGGAGTCCCCAGTCGGAGCGCTATCTAGTACCCCTCCCAGGGACTCCAGGAAGGTCGGGTACTCTGCACTGCCGCTCGGCCCATAGGCCGAGACAACGGTGAGAGAACTGTCCCCGACCCGAAGGCGTAGGGACGCGACCCTCTCGTTCACTGGAGTGAACTTCAACACATGGCGACTGAGCTGGGGAGCAATAAGCAATGCAACCCCAGCTCTCCACCTCTCCCCGTGGGCAACGCCAGAAAAATGAAGCATCCAGCCCCTCTCCAGGAGATGGGTACCAGAGCCCATGCTGTGCGTGGAGGTGAGCCCGACTATCTCTAGTTGGTATCTCTCAACCTCCCGCACAAGCTCAGGCTCCTTGCCCCCCAGCGAGGTGACATTCCACGTCCCAACAGCCAGGGGCTGTGAGCATGGACCGGGCCGCCGGGCCACCCACCCTCGACCACCACCCAATCCTCTCTGCACCCGACCCCCATGGCCCCCTCTGCAGGTGGTGAACCCACAGGAAGGCGGGCCCACGTTGCTCCTTCGGGCTCAGCCTGGCCGGGCCCCATGGGCTAATGCCCGACCACCAGGCGCTCGCGCGCGAGTCCCAACCCCAGACCTGGCTCCAGGGTGGGACCCCGGCTCCGCCATACCGGGCGACGTCTCGGTCCTTGATCTTTCACTGGTCATGGAGGTTCTGAGCTGCCCTTAGTCTGACCCGTCACCTAGGACCTGTTTGCCTTGGGAGACCCTACAGGGAGCACAAAGCCCCCGACAACATAGCTCTTAGGATGATCCGAGTACGCAAACTCCCCCACCACGATAAGGAACAGCTAGAGGGGAGTCTGGTAAAAAGTGATGCAAATTATTAGTTGAGTGAATGTGGTTTTAAAAAGGAATAGTTTGCATCATGTATCATGCTTAGTTATCATGTTACAGGGTAGCATATGTCACATTTCATAGAATCCAATGGATGCCGACATTGTTTAACCTTTACTTTGCAAACCAAGCACGCAACACAGTCAAAACTATTCCATTTATTAATCCTATTAGCTCAACCAGTAATTTGCACCACTTTTTACCAAAATTGGAGCAACTTTAACTTTTGACCCCTATATAAACTGAAATTGACCTTTCTCAGTGTTTTTGCTGTTTTTACCCCATAACTCCATAACATTCATTCACAGATAGTCCAAACTATACCTTTTTGGAATCTTTATGATCAGACAAATAATATGGAATACCTTTCAATATGATTGGAGCATTTTTAAATTTTGACCCCTGTGTAATTCTTCAATTGACCCCCCTTCCCCAGCTAACAATTTGACGTTGCCAGAACGTTGCACAGAACTTGCAATGACGTTGTAGCAACATGAATTTGTAGACTCCCCACAACATTGCTGCAATGTTGTCAGCAAAGTTGTGTTGCAACGTTGAAGCAACGTGAATTTTTAGTCTCCCCACAACGTTGCTGACAACATTGCTGACAACATTGTTAGCAACGTTGTGGGGAGTCTATAAATTCATGTTGCTACAACGTTGTCAGCAACCTTACAGCAACGTTGCAATTACGTTGTGTGTTACCTGGGTCTTGGCCGCCTATTGAAAGTTCATGTGGCCACTCGGCAGTTTTTAAAAGAGTAATGACTAAGGAGTATGTGTGCCAAATTTGGTGCTTGCATCACCATTTGAAGCATTTTTTTCAGTTATCCACTGCACTACCGTGGGCATAAACACAGTAAGGGCCACTGCAGTTTGACATTTAACCCCAGTGACCTTGAGCTTCACCCAAATGATTGACCTTTGGTTTAGCGGAATTCAGGTATTCACCTAAACAGGTGCCACTTTTGTTCCAGTGTAATTCTTTGGGATTTACCACTGTGATTGGTAAAGAGGGGAGCAGTATCACAATAACAAGCTAGTTTGGGATCACAGTGCAAGGAGCCAGCTGCTGTGCATCAGGCACGTGCCCTTTACTGTGTAGTAGAAAAGTGCCAACTGAGGATAATTCCCGATATAGACCAAGAACACACTGCAAGGACTGTACACTCGCTTTCCACATGTCCAACTGCTTATTAATGCAAATGTGGAATCAACCAATCATGTGCCAGAAATGCAACACATTTAGCCATGTAGACATAGTGAAGAAGATGTGTTGAAATTAGTTTCAGAAAAAGGATGAAAGGTGATTTAAATGACTTTGAATGTGGCAGTGTGCCAGAAGGGCTGGTTTGAGTACTTCTGAACCGCTGAGATATCTACATACAACATCTCTGGAGTCTACAAAGTATGGTCCAAAAAGAAGAAAACATCTAATCAGCAAAGGTTCTCTACCTTGTTGATAGCTGAGGCCAGACTGGTTTTAGCTGATAGAAAGGTAACAGAAACTCAAATAACTACACGTGTTAGAACCACAGTGTGCAGAACAATGGATATTTGGACAAATGTTACATCAACGGATGAGTTTGACATTCAGATGGTACGCGTGCAAACAACTGGAATGCATGGATCTATCCTGACTTGTATCTGCAAATGAGGCTGGTAGTGGTGAGTTGGTGTGTGCCAGATGTCATGTTAATATGAACCAAAATCTCTCAGGAATGTTTCCAGCACATCGCTGAATAAATGCCATGAAGAATTATGGCAGCTGTGAAGGCAAAAAGGTGATCCAACCCAGCACTAGCAAGGGATAATGAAGTGGGTGATAAATATAAGTCCCATTTGGATTGGGAACACTTTGGGTTCCTTGAGGAGGAACAACGATGTCGTATGTTATGTGCTCCTTGGATGCCATGACCAAACAATTATATTATTATTTGCTCAGTGAGCAGGATTAAAGACTTGGTGTCTGTCCATCTGTCTGGCAATCCAGTGACCTATCATCTATAAAACTGGACTGCTAAAGGCGAAGTGATCACAAATGTCTATGAAACCTCACACACAGGCATTTCCTATAGGTACACTGCGAGTGGAGTATAAATCCCATTTGGATTGGGAATGCTTTGGGATACCTGTGGAGTAGCTAGACATTGTGTCTTGGAATAGGATGCCTTCCTTGCCTGTCTTACTTGCTTGCTGCCACTATGACCACCGAGGGATAAAAGCTTCACTTTACATGCCAAATGGACACGGATTGACCCAGGAACCTGCCCTTTTGGAAGTAAGCACACCTGCAGTCACTTGGACCCAAAATCTCTCAGGGATGTTTGCAGCACATTATTGAATTTATGCCATGAAGAATTATGGTGAAAAAGGCAAAAAAAAAAAGAGAGAGAGAAGGTCCCACCTGGTACCAGCAAGATATATTGTAGTGCCCACTGAGTATAAATCCCATTTGGATTGGGAACACTTTGGTATCCCTGAAGAGGAACTGGAGGGTGTGTCTTGGAGGTAGGATGCCTTTGCTTCCTTACTTGCTTGCTGCCACTATGACCTAACCAGGGATAAAACACGGATGGCATTGCATTAATTAACATTTCCTCAAATAATTTTGAAGTGCATGATCAGAAACTTGTCTTTTGAGTTGGGGGAGGGGGAGCAAAAACAGCACCTTCATAAATAAAGATATTTGTCATCCTCTTTTCTGTTTAATGTATATTTGTTGCAGCACCTATAATTTATCGCTTGAAGTGGTGAAAGTGGTTCTCTTGGAGAATTGGGAAGCAGAGTCACAAGTTTCCTATAGTGGGAAAAATATACCACTTCACCCCCGCTGAGAACTTCGCGCAGGAAATGAACTCATAAATCAAACAGTAAATTGAGTGTAGGGCTGCACTTGCTCATCTCAAGAGGTCCGCTCCTCTTCCTCCACACAGCCGCGCTTCCTTTACTGCATGACTAATGCAGCGCCGCACTGCTCGGCCCGTGTGTCTGGCACTGGTTTTCAAAAAAAAAAATCAAAAAGTGTGGATTTTATTTTCAAGTAAACATGTATAATAATAATGTATAATATAAATATACACTAAACACTGAATAATTCACAGCAATAAAATGTGCAAATGAAATGTGCAAGAAAATAAAATGTGCAATAAAAGAAAAAGAAAATGATGTGTGAGACAGACAACAGATAACAGTTTTGTCACATCGTCTTATGTAATCCAGTCTCCAGTGGCAGAATAGATTAATATGCTTGTGGGTCATCACAAAATGTACTAAAATGGGTAAAATGACAGACTCAATCAGCTTTGAAATAGCTGAAGTGACTTCAGGGAAGTGTAGGGGATTTTCTGCCTGCAGATCCCCTCCAAGCACTTGAATGTGGTGAGCGAACTTGAAGACTGAAAGACTAACAGGAAACGGACTTCAAAATCAGATGTTGTATGAAAGAGATGCCTTCATGGAATGAACAGAGTCATTACGAAAGCGATGGAGCTGCATGCAAGAGCATGCATGTTGCGGTTAAATGGTTTAAATCTTATTTGTCAGGTAGAAAACAAAAGGTTGATGTGAGTGGTGTCATGTCTGAACCTGCAAGGGTATTGTGTGGAGTTCCCCAAGGAAGTATCTTGGGACCTCCATTATTTCTGGAAATAGCTGTTAAGTGTAAACTGTTGTTATATGCTGATGATTCAGCTTTACTGGTGTCTGGGAAAGATATTTTTCATATCAAGTTGCAGTTGAGTAAGAATCTCCAAAATGTAAATAGCTGGTTGATGGATAACAAATTGTCACTTAATCTCGGGAAAACTGAAGCTATACTGTTTGGGTCGAAAAGTAAAATTAACAAAGTCAGTGAGCTTAAGGTTGAATGTAATGGTACTAGTATACAAGCCAAAAAAATCTGTAAAATATCTAGGTGTGGAAATTGAACAAACTGTGTCTGGAGAAGTTATGGCCTTGAAGGTAATAAAAAAAAGGTCAGTGCAGGAATTACATTTTTGGCTAGGAAATCCAAATATTTGGACATGGATACAATGAAACTGCTTGCAGCAGCGTTGATCCAAAGTCATGTAGACTATGCCTGTACTTCATGGTATACCAGTTTGTCGCAAGCGATGAAGGACAAACTTGAGATATGTCAAAACAAACTTATTAGAATGGTGCTTCATCTTCCAGCCAGAACTCATTTAGACTACTCACACTTTGCGCAACTTAATTGGTTACCGGTAGAAAGACGTGTAACTCAGTTTAACGTACGGAATGCACATCACATTGTTCATGGAAACGGTCCTAAATATTTTCAGAACTACTTTTGTTATGTTTCTGAGGCACACAGCGCCAGAACTAGAGCTAGTCATTCATCATCATTCCTTCCAAAATACACCACAAATGTTGGTAAAAAAAATATTTTAAATATATTGATGCTATTAGTTGGAATCAGTTGCTGTCAGACGTGCAAAGCTGTGATAATCTGAACCATTTTAAGAGGATGGTTAAGTCTTTTCTGCTCAACAGCATTCTTGAAAGTCAGGCCAGTGAATTTGTGTAACTATTGAGTGTTCCATGATGCATAGCACAAAAATGGCTGACGCACATCCAAAATGTCCTTGTAACTATCTGATCTTAATCTATTTTTTTTTTCAAAATGGCTGACGCACAAATGTCCTTGTATGTGGTAAAACTATCAGATCATTTTACAGCTGTCTAATTGATAAAACTATCTGATCTTTTTATATATGTTTAACTGATAAAACCAAAGTATTCATGTCTATTTGGAAAAAGAATCAGCATGAGTGAACACTGTTTTTATTGCGTGACACTACACTCTGTTACAGACATACACACACTATAAGATTTTTACATAACAATCTTGAATGCAACGCGAACAGATGCCCGCCTACTTCACCTCACTTTGCAGCCAACCCACATAGACACTGATTCAAGACAGGCTAAAGACCACCCACATGGGGGTGGCTTAGGTACAGGAATAAAAGGAAGTACAGGTTCTTTGTTCCAGGTGTTTGCATGCGACCTGGTCAAGATCCCAGTGCTGAGATGATTCTCTGTATCAGTGTAACAACTCTTTACAAATACATCTAAATTTCCAGAATTTCCAATTCTTTGAAGATAGCCCACAGTGATAAAAGAACATAACACTATGTATTTGATTTATTGCTAAAAGTTTTGTGTGTGTGTGTGTGTGTGTGTGTGTGTGTGTGTGTGTGTGTGTGTGTGTGTGTGTGTGTGTGTGTGTGTGTGTGTGTGGTGTGTTTAATATTTTTTATTTATTTATTTACATTTTATTTTGTTGCTTATTGTTTGTTTTAGAGAAGGACCACAATGGAAATAAGTCATGTGACATTTTTGTGTTATTCTTGAAATTCCAATGAATTTGTATTAATTATATGTTTTATCATGTTTTTGTTTATGATCTGTATGGAATTTCTAAATCAAATCAAACCAAGAGTCCGAACCTAGTGCCCCACCTCCGTTTTAAGCCTGTTCTTGCCTGCACCCAGATGGGTGGGCCTTTGCCCTGTGTGTGGATCAGTAGAGCTATGTGATTGGTTGGAAAGTGTTGCATTTGACATTTATATGCAGGTGACCTGCTCACATTGTTCATCTGAAACACTATGTGTCATATCAAAACTGTGTTCTGTCTGTGTGGCGTGATAAGCAAAGAACAATAAGCATCATGGCGCCTGGCGAGGACAGGGTCAAGGGACATACTGTCCAACAGAAGGGAGCACTCATGATCTTATGTCTGCAGAAGTCTGGTGTGGGGATGCTGCCTCCTGGAGGTGGATCCATCACTGACAACATAAATGAGGGGATAAAAACATGAAGATGAACTAAACTGAACAAATTTATTTATAAACTACCTCCATCAGAGTAATAAAGACCACAAAATGCCTCCGACATCTACATGTGACAGAGGTTGGCATCTTTGTGACGTCATACAGCACAAATCTTAAATATTTTACTCATCCCACATTGTCCAATAAAACAAGCAGTGGAGGCCACCAGAGCTACATTTAAGAAATGAAGAAAGTGACTGCACCTACAATCAATTTAGAGTCACCACTTCATCTAACCTGCATGTCTTTGGAAATGAGAGGAAGCCAGAGCACCTGTCGGGAACCCAGACAAAAACACAGAGAGCAATCAAGCTGGGACTTCGACAAGGGTGGTCACATCTCTTCTTCTCTCCTCTCCTCTGTGTTTTTCTCTCTCTGCTCCAACCTTCAAAAGTCCCAACTTCACCAGACTGTGAATTCTTCAAGCTATATTTAAAATAACCATGAAATTGATCAGCTGGTCTCTCAACGCTATTGACACCATTTTTTCAACAAGGAAATCAGGGCTAGGGGACCCTGCGTACCCAGATGGAACCTATCCTGCAGGCTATGTTCTTGAAGCCTGGGAGAAATGGCGCGTTGCATGCTTGGCACCACTCTCTGTGGAAGACGTTGAACATTTATTCTTCATTATTGTATTTATTCTGATTAATGAGGTGAGCAGGGCAGTACAGTCTCAGACTGCATTAACTTTTAAACTAAACGCAAGTTGGAAAACATCTCGTAACAAATATCTGCCTTACAAAGGAAGATGCTGGAAACCAGGGAATATTCATAAATTGGATTTCGACAGTCAGAGGAACTGCAAATGGAATTTCTGTGTCTCTCTGCCGAACCTAAAACATGGCAGCCTTATCAGCTACCGAAGGTCTAAACGCACCGCTTGTTTTTCTTCCAGAAGAATTCAACAGCCCTGGTGAAGCATTTGGCTCCCCTCTTATCTGCCCTTGTGCCCTCCCCTACAGCCTGCTCTTGTCAAGGCTACTCCAGACTTTATGGACAGAGACTGATATGAACTCATTTGCACACATGGCGCACGCCTTCCCCCTTCCACCCCTACCACCCCCCCTTGTGTTTCTGTCCCTAACCCACCCTCCGCTCTGCCACTCACAGCACGTAGCTGCAGCGCCCCATTCCACCCTCCACCCCCAGCTTGGCTGGCTGCGTAGGTAGCTGCTGCAGTCCTTACTCCCATTGCCTCAATTCGGATGACGGACTGTTTCAAAGTTTAGTGTACATAAACAATCAAATGTATGTGTGCGGTTGTTTTAATTCTATTGTATGCAATTATTACGTTCAACTAGTAATAATTGTGGATCAATTGCTGTATTTTTTGTCTGAGGTAATTGGGTGTGATATGAATTGCCCTTTTAGGGATGAATAAAGTTGTGTGAATCTTGAATCTTGAAACAATCAGACTCCACTCAGAGAGGACCTGGGGCCTCATTTATAAGTTTTGCACATGCACAAAACGGGACTTAAAAGATGCCCGTGACAATTTTATCTTATACATTGTGATTTATAAAAACAAACTATATGACATAATGTGTGTATATATGCACAAGCTGTGACGCTTGCATGCGAACATTTTGCAGAGGGTTAAAATGTGAGTGGCAGCGTTACGCATATAATAATGCTGTGTGTGTGAATCATCATAACTCGTACATTTAATTCCATTTCATAACACACGTCACAATAACATTGTTTGATGCCATAGTGAGCCTTACCATAATTATTCCAGAGTGACTGTTTAATTAAATATATAAGCCAACTGAGATCTTACATCAAACACATTTTAATAATTCATCAGTGCACCTCAGCTACTGAAATATATTAGTGGTGGTCTCGATTATCGCCATCATTTGGAGGTCTGCCTGCTGCTACTGGCTTGAACATTGAACATTATTTTTGCTGCTCACATTTTATTAGGAGAGAATTTATCTTAGATTTGATCTATTTGTTTTTTGTTTTTGTTTGTTTGTTTGTTTTGGGGGGGTTGTTGTTTTTAGTTTCATACCGGTTCTTGTGGTGAGCTTGTTAAAGCACCTTACAGTAATTACAGTATGTCCATAAGTGATTGCGATGTCAAAATTAAGAAGAAACAGGCAGCACGATGAGTGAGCGGTCCTTATGGATCAATGCTTGAAGGTGTGAGTTTATTAACTCTCTTTTTTCTTTGTACGTGAGTTAATAATGCTGACCACAAGCCACCGCTGCATCTGCAGAGTGAGATGAGACAACAAACCCAGACATCCACAGATACTGTATGCACTTAGATAGAAATAAAACACAGTGGTGCAAGTGGCGAGTTCACGTTTCTCTCATCAAGAAGGTCCCTAGTTGAGACCAGCTATGGTTCATTATCTGGAGTTGCATCAGGAATTGTACCCCAAATAAAACTTATGTCATATGAGCAAGGGTGGGTAGGATTACTTTGAAAGAATACATGTGGATTACATGTATGTATGTACATACTTTTGGATTACTTGTAATCTGATTACTTTTGGATTACATTTCAAAGTAATCCTACCCAACCCTGCATATGAGCATGCAGAGCTATACTGGATTCGCTGTAGCACCACACAGTAAAACTGGGAAAACCCAAAAGAATTTAGTTAAGTAGTTATAAATAATCTACTTCTTTTCACATTTTGCTTTGTATCTGCACGTGGGAAGGGGGGCGGTCACCCCTGCCTCCATGATCCCTCTTTTTAAATTCCCCATCTCAAAGGATGCTTCTCCCTTCCCCCTTCTTTCCGCGGACTGCGTCAAGTAGACGGGAAATTACCGGATATAAAAAGCTATTTTTCAACATAAAACAGACTAACTTGAAATTTCCACACGTTAATAAAAAATAAAAAATAAAAAAATGAAAAAAATCTCAATTAACTACAGAGTGGTATACGAATTGACGCATTTTTAAATAAAGAAAACCTGATGACATTGCTGATTTACAACTCAAACACAACAAATAGCCACATAAATAAGATGTTCTTTTAAAACCATGGTATATTTTGATAGTTTACCCATAAAATTTCGAGTTTAAACATAAAAGACAGTCACAAGAGATGTTTATTTTACTTTGTGGTTGAATGTATATCAATCTGATATTTTATCAAAAAAATAAAGCTTTTATTTTTGCAGCATCTTTGTTGTAAATTTTTTTTCATAAAGTCAGACATAGGGGTTTTTTCCACAGCACTGTATATGTGCATACAAGGTCATAATAACAAGCTTGTCTTTTGCATATTATTAGTATTGGTTTATTAATTATTTCAAATAAAAAAAAAACATGCTTCTTCATACAAAAACGGCAGTTTGATCTAATTATGAAAATGGTTTTCTACATGCTCTAAGATGCACACCTTTTAATGTTAACAGAAGTGCATTAGTTATATTTATAATATATAAATTAAGCTTTTATCAGTTGTTCATTAGTTTTAGTAGTTTTAGTCAAGAGCTTGAAAACTAGTTTATTATTATTATTATTATTATTATTATTATTATTATTATTATTATCATCGTTACGGTGTGGCTGTAAATGCGTATTTTTTTACACGTTTTAAAAACTAAATAAGGCTCTTATTTTGAATGCGCTTCCCTTCAAAGTAAAAGCACTCTTGTTGTAATTGTCGCTAGCTTGACAGCCGTCTCGTTTTTTTGCGAGCAGAGATTTAGGAATGTGGAGCCCAGCTGCTACGTCACCCGCAAATCGCCTGGGGTGTCGTCTTCAGAGAACTTTTTTTTTTTTTTTTTTTTGCCCCGTAAACCTTTTCTGTACTAACTTTAACCCTCAGGTAAGGTATTTTAAAATAGTATAATGCACAGGAGAACTGTGCTAAACGAATTTATACTGTATTTAATGCAACTATTCAAATATTTTTGAACCACACGTTGAGCAAAAACGTCCGTTAGCTATAGCTCAAAAAGAGTGTAGTTAGTCAGGTCTGTTAAGTTTTTAGTTAGCTGGTTATGGTGGCGTGTAACTGTTTACACGAAGGTTTTCAAGCATGCCTGCTCGTGTTGAGGTCGGGGGATTAAAAAAAAAAACAAGAAAAAAAGCATGTCCCAACTTGAAGTGATTGTTTCGGGTTGCCGTGTTTAGTGTTAGCAAGGTAACCGCTAGCATTATCACCTCTTGGTTCCCGTCATTAAGTCAGCTTTTATTCAGCACTTTATACGCTTAAATATTTCCAGACACACTGTAGGGAAACATTTACTGATTGCCTGCAGTAGTTTGACAACATTTTGTCCCCAGAGATGCTGGTTTCTGTCTCCATGGTAACATCAGCGTTGAGATTCAAGGGGGCGGAACCGGTGCCGATTGTCAGTCTTCTGGCTTGTTTCTCCATACAGACAAAATCAGTCGAAGATGGTAAGAGGAGCAGTGGCAGCGTTAGGTAGACAGATGCTGCTTGCTTTCTTTCTCTCGCTCTCCCTCTTCCTGTGATTGTGATGTTTGATGCTAATCTCAGTTGTTCAGACTTGCAAGGTGATGCTTTCAGAGCTATTCTTGATTTCTGTTCCAGCCATTCCATGCTGGTGTCTATTATCCTTACACCAGTGACACTCCAGGGACACACTCATCAGCAGGGATCCCATCCCTGGTGAACTCCCCGCCCAGCCAGCAATCCATAAACGGCCACACCGTACCGCCATCGGGTATGACTCCGTCCAGCACCACCTCTAATGTCCTCCCCTTCAAGTTCCGCCCGCGGAGGGAGAGCGTGGACTGGCGGCGGATCAATGCCGTGGATGTGGACCTGGTGGTGAGCCAGCTGGATGTGGATGCTCTTCAGGAGTACATCAATACGGTGACCTTTTGCAGCTTGGACGGGGAGCGATGCCAGCGTTGTCACAGCCCAGTGGACCCAGCGCTGGTTAAGCTTTTGCGGCTGGCCCAGCTTACAGTAGAGTGGCTCCTGCACTGTCAGGAATTTCTCACCGCTAACCTGCACGCGCTCGAGGAGAGGCTGGTGGCTGTCGGCAGGGAGCGTGATCAGGTTCTGGCTCAGCTGAAGAAGCAGGAGGAAAAGGAGAAGGAGATGACCAACGAGCTAAAGCAGAGGAAGAAGATGATTCGTAACCAGCAGTCCTTGTTCATGCCACGAATCGTCAGTGGCCAGAAGGTACTAAGGGGTATCATTTAACATTTGCATGACACACATCACCCACACCCATTATCACTCCTCCTCCTTGGGGCACACGCTCTCATTGTTCTCCTGCAACACTCACAGCTGCTCCTGCTGCTTTGTGCCTTTGGCACCAGGTTTTGGGACAAAACGTACAAATAGAACATTTAATCACAAACTAAAACAGTATAATTTTGTGTTGTTAAACCTTCATTGCATAGGTAGTTTTGGTGTTGATGTAATAACCTTTGTTTTCAGACTGGAAGACTATAGATTTGGAACCACATAGAAGAGGGTGTTGGTATTTTTTTTTATCTGCTTACAAAAGGTTGAAAAGGGCAGCAAGAAAGAAAAACACTCCCACCCTCAGTTTCCCCCATTCTTTAACAGAGGATTTGTTCTGTGGGTGTTTTCTAAATGGTCATATTTCAGGCTATGGTTGGATCCAGTTGGGTTTAAATTTGGTGTCTGCGGGCTGCAGGTAGCAGATATTTTGAGTACAAATCAAATACAGAAATCTCCATCTGTTTTTCAAGTGTGCAGCTGCCATTGACCTGGACAAGTAGTTGCCAAGGCAACAGACATAATGTGTCATGACAGCATGTGGTTGCTAGGTGTGCGGTAGCGGCTCAGCTGATATAGGTGGTTCAATAATTGATAGAGAGACCGTCTATGTGTCCTTTAAGGACTTCTGACATTTTACTGTTTGTTGTAGTAATGTTAGCATGCTCATTTTGTATTTCTTCAAATTAAATGCATCCAGTGTGACACACACTGGGGCCTGTCTGATGTATGACAACTTTAGTTTTGGTTCCAAAATAATTCCAGACTTTTACCGTAATGCATTTGCATCACTTTGCAGACAGATTGCTCTCCGTCTCTGCCGTTTAATCTCCTCTGCCATATGGTCTGGTGAGATATCAGAAGCAGGGACTTTAAAATTGAATGAAGTCAAAGCCACAATGAACAGCATTGTTAAATGCAGCGTGTAGCGTGTGTGTGCGCGTGCGTGCGTGTGTGAGTGTGTGCATGACTAGAGCAGAGTGAACATATATTTCTACATCTTAAGTGTCCGTGAGCTGGAGTGTGTGTCGCCCGCAGCAGGGAGCAAATCGGCATCATTCACGCTATCTGTCTGACTGCAAACAAATGCCAGAACTCAGTGCATGATTTATTTTCTATATATGTATGGACTGTTTAAAAAAATCATCTGATAATGTGCACATTTCTCTGTTCTTAATTGTGATATGTTGCACCTAACATTTGTGAGTACAAATGCATCCACACTTTGAAGCTCCAAATTAATGTGGAATCAATGCAGGGGAAGTATATTTTAATCTATAAATTAGGGCTGGAACTAACAGTTATTTTTGTAATCAATGTGATTTTTTTTTTTTTTTTCAATTAGTCATTTAACCTAATGATTATATTTTTCCATTGAATTTATTTATTGTTTTTTGATTCGTTGATTAATCTTTTGGGTAACTTACCAATAAACCATAACCATATAGTCTACCAATAACCTTGTATTATTTTGTCGTAAGTGTTTATTTTAAAATTAAAAACAAAAAATTCTAAAATATAAATTATACAAGGTGCCAGCAATTTTAAAAAGCATCTATGGGGGTGAATTAGGGCAGAAAATCTTGCACAGAGCTTTGCCACTTCCAGAGACACAAATCTACACAGAACATAAAATTATGATCTATAGGGCTGCAAAATAATGATTGTTTTCATTATCAATTACTTCACTGATTATTTGCTGGATCAATCAATTATTTGTTTTGTTCTGAAAATAACAGAAAATGTCAGTCAGTGTTTCCCAAAGCCTAAGATGACATTCTGAAATATCTTGTTTTGTTCATAATCCAAAAATATTCAGTGTGCTGTCAGAGTGGAGTAAGGAAAGCAGAAAATGTTCACATTTAAGAAGCTAAAAAACAAAAAATTTGGACTCAAAATTATTTAATGGATTTTCAAAATAGTAATTAATTTACTATGTGATTGATCATTGCAACTATACTATAAATAAACTACTCACCACAGAACTATTACTGTGTTTACTAGTACTGTCTTTGCTAGTACTGTCCAACTCATACTGGCTGAACCTCTGCAGCAGTATACAGACAGCTGCCGACGCTGGGGATGCAAGAGGCACATATGAGGGCATCAAGAAGGCAACAGGCCCATCCACCTCCAAGTCTGCACCCACTCAAGTCAAAGAAAGGCAGCGTCATCACAGACCAGGGGAAGCAGCTGCAGAGCTGAGCTGAGTACTATTTCGAGTTGTACGCAACCCAAAACATTGTCATAGTCGTAGCTCTTAAGGACATCTCAGATCTGCTAGTCATGGAAGAGACACACCACCAACCATGGAAGAGACTGGAAAAGCCATTGATTGCCTTGCTAGTGGGAAGGCCCCAGGGAGTGACGGCATCTCATCAGAAGTCTTAAAGAGTGGGAAACCTGTGCTGCTAAAACACCTGCACAATATTTTCTGCCTCTGCTGGGAACAGGGACACATTCCCCAGGACATGCGAGATGTGAGCATCGTAAGCTTGTATAAGAACAAAGGAAACAGAAGCGACTGCAATAGCTATCGAGGCATCTCCCTTCTCAGCACTGTTGGTAAGGCCTTCGCCCGTTTTGCTTTAACACATCTACAGACCTTGGCCTTGCGTGTTTACCCAGAGTCCCAGTGCAGCTTTTGAGCTGGGAGGTCTACCGTTGACATGATCTTTTCAACAGGCCAGCTGCAGAAGAAGTGTCAAGAGCAGCAAATGCCACTCTACTTCACCTTCAGTCAAAGTAGACTCTTTAGGCTCCTGCAGAAGATCAGCTGTCCCCCAAAACTCCTCGCAGTGGTCTCTTCGTTCCATGAGAACATGCACAGTACAGTTTGCTTCAACGGTGCAACATCAGAGGCCTTCCCAGTCCGCAGTGGGGTGAAACAGGCCTGTGTCCTTGCCCCGAGACTTTTCAGAATCTTCACACAGTTGCTCCCCATAACTGCTGCTGCCTTTGCAGCAGCAGTTATGGCAAGACTAAGCCACAGAGTCTGGAACACCTCCATCTTCACAGAAGACAAAACTGCGCGTCTACCAGACCTGCGTGCTCAGCACACTCCTCTATGGTAGTGAGGCATGGACTGCCTACGCCAGACTTGAGAAAAGCTTAACAGCTACCATCTGAGGTGCCTTAGATGAATTTTGCACATCGGATGGCAGGACAAGGTGCCCAACACAGAGGTCTTGGACAACATGAGCAGCATGTTCACCATTCTTGGTGAAAGGTGCCTTCGTTGGCTTGGCCAGATCAGGAGAATGGATCTGGGGCACATTCCTAAAGCTCTACTGTACGGTGACCTGACAGAGGGTACTCGTTTGGCCGGTCAACCACGCCTGTGTTTCAAGAATGTCTGCAAGAAGGACATGAAAATGTGCAGCATCAATATCAACACGTGGGAGCAGTGTGCAGAGGACCGTGCAGCCTGGCGTCTTACTGTCAGAACAGGTGCACAGAGGGCTGAGCAGGAGAGGAACCAAAGTCTTGCTGAGCATCGAGCTAGGAGGAAGGAGCAACAGCCTCAGCAGGCATCACAGTACACGTGCATCAAATGCAACAGAGATTGTCACTCACACATTGGAGTGATGTCATTCGCGCATGTGCAGATAGAAACAAAAGATACAAATTTTCTGTATATTTGTGTTGTCAACTGTGTCGGTAGCATGGCCCAAACAGAGGGTCACCCCTTTGAATCTGGTCTGCTTTCCTTCCTCAAATCATCACAGGGAGTTTTTCCTTACCACTGTTGCCTGTGTGCTTGCTGTAGGGGTTGGTAAGGTTAGACCAACTTCTGTGAAGTGCCGTGAGGCAGCTTTGTTGTGATTTGGCACTACATAAATGAAATAAATAGAAACTGAAGTGAAAAAGTGTATGAAAACCAAACAAACAAAAAGCAACAACAAAAAAAAACAAGATGGATGCTCGCAGATGGATGGATGCCAGGAGGACAGAACTAGTACAGTATTTAAACAAAGGCCAGATTAAAAGAAGGTAATGATTTCTTTAAAAAGAGAGATGAAGTGATATATTTGCCACACAGACAAAAAATAATGTGATTGACTCTTCAGCCATAAATGTGAACAGTACCAGAGAGAGGCAGCAAGAGAAAAATAGCAATTTACCTCCATATCTTGAACGCTAAGTGTTATTTCTGTCTTAAATTCCCCCCAGTAAAACTAATAGATGTGATTACTCAAATAATTTTAAAAATAATGGGTGGGGTACAACCTTATAAAAAAAAAAAAAAAAATCCATCATTGTGGTCCTACTCCATATTGCATGGATTATTGCTCATTTAAACAAACAGTATCTCAGTTAGTCTGAGTTAATTTATTTAGATTTATTTAAAAGGTACATTTTCTGTCTTAACATAAATATCTGTGTTTGTGTTTTGAACGAAGCTCCATAACGTCATATATAACAGCTCCTCTTTGTTGTTCTTGTTATTAATGTAAATGTTGTTAATAATTTTAGTGTCTGCATTGTGATAAGTCCTTCATCAGTTCCTCCTTCCTCCAGAGTCACATGCAGCGGCGCCACCCTGATGAGTATGAAACCTGTAAGTCAAGCAGTTGCTGAGGGCTGATTGAGAAGTGTATATGTGTTTTTTCTTGCCAATGTCTTGTTTTGTTTTCTAAAATATATTCCAGATTTGCAATCAGACAATGAGAAGAAATCTCAGATTGAAAGCCTCAAAGTAGAGATCAGTACTCTGAAGGAACGGATTGTTCAACAGCAACAGGCTTTAGAAGCCAAAACAGCTCAGGTAGGAAAACCAGACGGTTCTACTTTGAGCTCAGTTTGTACATGCCATCACAATTTGTTGTTTCATCAAGCTAATGACTTAAAATATGAAAGTTGGAAGTACTCTGTCATACACTATTAATAGGATCATTTCTTGATGTTTGATCCCTTGATGAAGAGCTTGTCATTCCAGGAAAAAGAGCAGCAGTCCATGCACAAAGAGCTACTGAGAGAAATCGATCGTTTTAAGGCTGAAGAAATGGCTCGCATGGACCGGAAGATCGAGGACAGCCGAGTCGGCATCCGTCGCGAGATGGAATTTCTTTACAGCCGAAATATTCAGACTCTAAATGTAGGAAAATTACACTTTTTGTCTTTTCTATGTGCATCTTTTATTTTTCATGACTTTTTTTTTTTTTGCTATTTCGCACGTGTTTTATTGGTTCACAGGAAGTGAATCTGTCTCAAAAAGCTAAGCCTGAAAGATCTGAACCAGAACGAGACATGGACAATTACAAAGAGATGCAGACACAAATGCTCCAAAAGCTCGAACACCAGCTGAAAAAACAAGTCAGTGCAGCAAGACCGCAGCCTGAAAACCTACAAATACACAGCGTTTAAATGGAAGCTGACATGTTAGCAATATCTTCTTGTAGGACATAAAGTGGGAACTCAGACTGCAAGATGTGAAGGCTCAACACGAGTCCGAAAAGAATCAGGTATTTATTAGCGAAATGTTTGTGCTTAAAACATTGTTTTTAAGGCAGCTGGACAGTGCACCCTCTTTCTGTCATCCTCCAGCTGCTGAATGAGGTGAGCAGAATACAGGCATCTATGTCTGAGCACCAGGAGCACAGCCAGAAGCTGCAGGAGGAGATGGAAAGGAGGCTGCAGGAGAAGGAGAAAACCATCAAGGCTCAGAGGGAGCAGGTTAACAGTGACTCACAAACACTCACAGCAGTTTTTGGTGCGATTTCAACCAGAGCGGAAACAAGGCAGAGGGTCAGTCCTTGTTCAGGATATCCTGTATTTGCTACATGAGCACAAATTGTGTTGGATTTAGATATGATGATACTGTACATGCACACACTATACACAACTCATACAAGTGTGGAATATTCTGGTGTCTGATTGTATTTTCAGGGCCCTTCAAGTTTTAAAAACTGAATTGGAATCTTAATCAGCCTGGAAACAAGGACCAGAAAATGAAAAGAAACAATGTGATTATTCAAAGACATTAGATGGCTGTGAGCTCTAAGCACCACATTTTAAATGTACAAGTAACTATAAATACGTATGTCTGTCCTGTTTTTGACTATGTATGACTTCATCATGTGACTTCTGTGTGATTTCATTATCACGTCACGCATACAATCACAAATATTTTTCTGACCAATGTATCCTTTAGATTCATCTAGGCTTTTTGGTTGTTGAGATATACAAAAAAAAAAAAACATTTTTTGGACCATGTTTTGTTTGACCTTTTCAACTTTGACCGAACTACTCCAAAATCTAATCACCTCTAGATATCTATCCAAGTAATATTCTCACCAAGCTGGAAGTAAATCCTTCCAGACTTTTTGAGTTTTCTTGTCCACAGACACACGCTCACAAAAACAAGACTGCTATCGCTGCTTCACCAGTGTGCAGTGTTATAATCACGCAAATGTGTGTAAAATCTGAGGAAATCTGAAAATGCTAACTCTCATTGGTTCAAATGATCGGCCAAATCAGACATCCAGGTAACAGTTATGTGACTGTGCAACACAGTCAACACATATTTGTTTGAGGTGGTAACAGTGGATTGTGCTAATTGTCATTGTGTGAGTGGAATAGTCTCTGCCTGCTGAGAGAAAATACACACACCCAAACATCCATGTGTTCTGGTTGTACTGCAAACCAAGAGGAGAACCTGGACCTACACGTGTTTGGTGGTATTGCTTCCCCACATAGATCCAAACACTATGTGTTTGAACAACAGCATACTAAGGCGTTATTAGTAGGTAAAATAAATAAATTCAGCCATGGTGGTGGAGTAATATTTAAGACAAAAACTCATCATGATGAAAAAAATGTAAAATTCTACAAAATTTTAAAGTTGTGACTTTGCAACAAAAGCTTCATAAAATTGATGAGATTACAGTGACAAATATACAGTGATGCTCAACCCCCCCCCCCCTTTTTTTTTCTTTTCTTAAATCTTGAACCCACATCTCTACTTTAAGGCACAGCTGTGCTGCTCTGTGGACACTTGATCCCATCACATCTCACACATGAAGCAAAGTGCTGTTGGTCCTGATTGGCTTTTGGCTGGGAGCCCATTTGGGAACGCCAAGAGCTGTTTGTCCATGTAAAACTGGCATTACGTCAGGGAGGACATCTGGCATAAAACTTGTGGCAAATCACAATGTGGAACTGCACCAGAGCCAGTGTGGCAATCCTGAGCAAGTGGGGGCTGTCAAAAATAAAAGTACCACATTGCTTCACAGCATAGACACTCGGTGTCGCAGACCGAACGGTCCGCCCTGCCTCCACTGCGCATGCATCATTTTGGAGCTCTGAGACAGTCTCTTCACCCAAAGCAATCAAATGGATGGTTCGGTCTGCAACACTGGGTGTTTTGTTGTGGCTGCATATTGTACACACACACACCACCGAACAGCCTCAGGTGTAAAACACTTCTCAAACTCAAGGCATCTCACTTAGTTGGGAAAGTGATTAGATAGGAATATAAGTATATTTTAATTTAACCTTTATTTAACCAGGTTAGTCCCATTGAGATTTAAATCTCCTTTGCAAGGGAGACTTGGATAATTCTAAACTTTCCAATTCACCTAACATGCATGTTTTTAAATACAGGGTGGGCCAATAAAATGTTACCACTTTTTTAATTCGTGCAATTAGAGAATGTACTACAACAGCCCACAGACCATTGAGGCCCTGAAGACCAACATCCATCAGGAAATTCAGAGAATCCCTCTTCAGATGTGTGGCAATGTCATCACAAACTTCAATGTGCATGTTGCAGCTGTAATCCAAAGAAGAGCGTGGATTAAACATTTCATCAATTATTGAACTGTGCGGAAAACAAGAGACAGTGGGAAACCTTTGGTATCAAATGTTAATTTGATGCTTCTGTTACACGTCTGTAAATAAAATTTTCAAATAAGTTTTATTTATATATATATATATATATATATATATATATATATATATATATACACACACACACACAAAAGATGTTTTCTTCTGGCAGTGACTTTGTGTGTAGTATGGACATTGCACTTAGCCTGATTCAGCATTTGTGTGTGCGTGTGTGTGCGCGCGCACGTGTGTGTGTGTGGTGGGGGTAGGGTTGAAAAGAAACATGTTGAAATCATGTCAAACATTTGCTTGAGCTGCTGCCCCCACGACCCAACTCCGGATAAAGTGGAAGAAAATGGATGGATGGATGGATGGAGTACAATAGGTAGACCCCAAATTAAAATTTTGCTACAAATTTCAAATTTGAGAATCATCAGCATTGAAAGGTCTGGAATTTTGGCCTGAAACAAATATGTTGTGACCGTGTTGCTCAGTCACATAGCTGACCTGGATGTCTGACTTGGCCCATTATTTGAATCTATGAGTTTTAGTATTTTCAGTCTCTTTGTATGAGCTCTATATGTATGTATAGATAGATAGATTAAGTTAGAATACACTAAAAAGTTACTTTATAACTTAAGTGGAGTTCATATAATGACTGTCCTCTTTAAAGTCTTAGTGAGATGGGCAATCTTGGTTTAAAGATTGATGTACAGTAACTGCATTAAATGTTTTTCTGTCCATTCTCAGATCAGGAATATTTCTTCAAATCCACCCACCAGAGTAATTGAAAGACAAGGTAGGGAGTATCTCTCATGTATGTATTGATATATTTTTCTCGCATATATGATCTACACCTTGTCAACCTTTTTCAGTGATTGTCAGTTCACCAGCACTGGAGCCTAAACCAGAGCCAAAACCAAAGAGAGTTGTACTTGGTAAGTTAGCAAAATGGCAATTATACATTTGCAGTAATCGTACCTTCTCAGGAACAAAATGAGAATGGACACTAGGAGAATCTAACAACCACACCTTTAAATGCCATCACTGATTCATGAAAATTAATAATTTGTGATTCAGTTTTACTTCAGATTAGCGTTCACAAGTGTATCTGTAGCCAGTTCTTTGAAACAGTTGCTCTAAATAGCTCATTTATATACACATTGAGCCCAGAATTTAGCCTCAGCCTGTGACTTTGACTTCTGTTTTTGCTAAAAAATCAAATCCTTGGCTGACCATCAAACATTCCTCCAAGTCAAGTCCAAATTGGATTACAACTCTTCAAATTATTTTGTTCACACCTGGATCAATGGACGAGCAGACACACAGGCCCAAAAACACTACCCATATGTATGCTACCACTGTGCACAGGTCTGCGAGTGTAATAAGCCTGTGCATTTTATGATCCTGCAGTCCCGAGATCACACCAACAAAATCACAAGATGGCCTCCAGGTTAAAGTGCATCTTGTCACTTCTTGATGATGTCATCTGTAAGAGGATTTAATTTGAAAGTCCTTCACTGTAATTCGGCAGTAGACAGAGGTTTTGATTGATGGGTGATGGCCTGTCAGCTTTGCTTTAGCCATGACAACAGGTGTTATGAATCCCTATTTAAAGGCTAATAAAATTATAATGGTGCTGAAGAAAATTGTTTTTATGGCTTAAATCTTAAAAATTTGAAAGGCTGCCCAGCTTTCAAGTAAATGACTTTTATCACATGTTCAAGATTAATGATGCCTTTTGGGCGTATCATTCATTCGTTCATTTTCTGCCGCTTATCCGGGTCCTGTTCGAGGTGGCAGCACACTAAACAGCTCCTCCCAGTCTTCATTATCCTCAGAAAAGTCGTGTAACTCTTCCCATGGGATCCCAAGGCATTCGCAAGCCACCTGTAAACTATCATCCCCCAGTGTGTCCTGGGTCTTCCCCTGCACCTCCTCCCAGTTAGACGTGCCTGGAAGACCTCCCTAGAGAGACGACCATGGAGGCATCCTCAACAAATGCCCGAAAGACTTCAGCTGGTTGCTTTTGATGCAAAGAAGCAGCAGCTCTACTCTGAGTCCCTCCTAGATAGTCAAGGTTTTCACTTTGTCCAGGATTGTAAGCACAGATAACTGTCAAAGGATTCTCATTTCCACTGCTGTATCTGAGTTCTTATTCTTTCAGTCATTAGCCAAAGTTCATGACCATAGGTGAGGATAGGAGCATAAATCAACTGGTAAGTTCAGAGCCTCTCCTTCAGGCTCAGCTTCTTCTTCACCACGATGGTCCAGTACAGCGTTACGTAAAACATCAGACACCCACCCCAATCTGTCTCTCGATCTCACGCTCAAGCTTACCCCACTCGTAAACCAGACCCCAAGATACTTAAACTCCTCCACTTGGGCAATAACTCTCCCCTGACCCAGAGGGGACAATCCACTATTTTCCATCAGAGGACCATGGTCTCAGATTTGGAGGTGCCGATTCTCATCCCAGCCACTTCACATTCTGCATCAAAACCTGCTCAGTGCACATCAGAGATCACCACCCAATGAAGCCAAAATAACCACATCATCTAACATGGAACACCAATGTCACTAAACTGGACACTTTCTGGGCCCTGACTGGGCCTTGAAATCCTGTCCATCAACATCACAAACAGACAAGGGGCAGATAAGGACAAATTAAATGATATAATTTACATGGAATTTCCCTAAACAGACCCAAAGTTCATAAAAGGCTGACAATCAAATCAAATGGGTTTTGGTTGTTTGGTTTTTGTTGTTTGTTTTGGGCACATTTAAAATGACTGTAATTTCAGCTCCAAATGCCAAAAGTTGTTGATGGGTTTGACAGATATGTAGCAAACTACCAAAGTTTTTTCTTTTTTGTCCACACGTCTTTTCACACTGATTTTTTTTTTTTCATTAATTTTTATTTATTTATTTACTGAATTTTTTTCCCCCCTTGACTCATTGACTTCCAATTAGAGGAACCCAACACTCCTCTAAAGCTGGATCCTATACAGGAGCTGTCAGAAGAGGACAAAGGTAAAATGGATTGTAAAATCAAGCGAACGATCAACTGCATGCTGCCTGAATGGATGCATCCGTCTGTTCTTGGCAGCCTTTTCCTGAAGCATGTTGGCCTGAGATCACCTTAACCCTCGCTGATGCTAAATGAAGCTCATGAAGATGAGCTTAGCATGAAGAATCTTTTTGGAAAGCCAGCTCATGGTCTGTGATGCCTGTTGCGCCATTGCTTCCACTTAAATTTTGGTGTTACCTTCTTTTTGGCAAATCTATTTGTACAAATGTCTCCTGTTATACCAGTCACTTCTGTCTAACCTCCATCAGGCTGACTCAAGCTACGCCATGGTGTTTTTTTTTTGTTTTTTTTTGCTTGTTTGTTCAGTTTTTTTAAGAGCATATGCATGTTAATTTCCATTTTCTCCTTTTATTTTTCCAGCACCATTACATGTGACTGAAATCTTAAAATAACTCCCAATTAATTAAATTTGATTTTTAATGTGATTATTACTATTATGTATTTATTTTTCGCAGATTCTAGTAGCATCTCTGAGAAGAGGCCAGTGGAGAAGAAGTCTGAACCTTCAGTTGAGAAGAAAGAGAAGGCGAGCGCCAGTGGGATAAGAAAAAACCTTTATCTCAAGAAAGACTTGCGCTCGACGCTGGAGCAACAAATTACAGAGAAACTGGTGAAGCTGGGGGTGAAACCTGTACGTGACACACATGCAGTAAAATCCTCCTTAATTCCATTTTTAGGTGTACAAATTGGGTGCATTAAATCTAAATGATTGTAACACCTTGACCCAAATATAAGATTACTCTTAATTACAAGACAGCCCCACCCCCTTCTCAAGACGTGTATTTGTAAAAACACTCTGAAGACTAAATGTGGTTATAAAAAACGTGTTTATTTGAAAATAAGATTATTAAAGTTTTGGAAAATCTTCAACTATTTTTATGGCCAGGCACAAGCAGAAATATGTAAACAAATTTGATAACGTCCTCCGAACCCTATTGGTGGGTGCTTGGTCCCTAAAAATTTGTTGTTAACATAAATGACGTCTGCAGCAGAGTAAACTGACATGGTGTGATTTTTGCAATGAAGATACAAGCTGATTATGTTGTACATCAAAGCATGACTTTTGCGGGTTATTAGCTGCTGTGGGTGGTTGTTAATAAAGAGTGTAAGAAGGACACAGTTTTCAAGGGTTTGTCTCACCAGCCTGTTTGATCCTTTTTATCCCCCTGATACGAAATACGGGGGTATATCATGATCAGCATGTCCACCTATCCATCCATCCGTCTGCATGTCCGTCCATTTACACTTGTTAGATTGATAGCTCAAGAACCAGTTGACCAATTTTGTTTATATTTAACATAAGGGTGTAGTACTTGGGTGATCCCATGATACCAGTAGATTGTAGTGACCTTGAAGTCAATTTTAAGGTCACAGCGAGATATTCAAGATATTGTCATTGCCACCCTTCTTAGTGTATTGCAAGAACCAGTTTACCAATTGCATTCATATTTAGCATATGGGTGTACTTGAGTGATCCCCCGACACTTTGTATTACTGATTTCTGGGGACTTTGGGGATATGTCATCTCCTGATGACTCGTGTTTATTTTTCTTAAACATTTTATACATTTTTTTTCTTAGCCAATTTCAACCTTAATGCTAAACCTTCACACTTAGACTGATTTTACTTTCCTTTTATCTTGTCAGGATCAAAGAGGACTAACAAACAAAGACCTCAGTTCTGTCTTGGCTAAGATGCGTTCTAAGCGTGACAGTATTGCAAGGGCGATGCCGGACTACTGGAACCAATGGGAAGAACTCGCAAAATTGTCGAGCAAGAGGCTGACACATCAGAGGAGAAGCAGTAGTCCTGCTACAGGGCTGCAAACCAGATCCTCTGGTCAAGGTGCTTTTTAAGACTCAAACCTTAAAAAAAAAACTTCTTAGCTCATGAGTAAAAGTTTTGAAATTCTTACTGTACCCAAAACCACTTGTAACCTTGATGTACTTTTTGTTACTTGAGGTGAAATTCAGCAACCTCATGTTGAATATCACAAAAATTACTCTGCATTATTATTGCCAGTTGTTTTAAATTTAACAGTTAATAGTTTCAGCTGCAGTGATTTTTTCTTTTCTTTTTTTTTTCTTTTTTAATAGCTGAGAGGGTTTTTTTTTGTTTGTTTGTTGTTTGTTTGTTTTTTTGATAATATGCAGCATGACTGAGCAATCAGAAAAAGTGTAAAGCTGTGACTGCTCCAGTATAGAGCTGGTGTTGTCTCATTTGACAGAGCCAGTGTAACTAGCCATGTTCCAGTCAACAAACTTGTAGGGTCTTTTATTATACTCAACAAAAATATAAACGCAACACTTTTGGTTTTGCTCCCATTTTGTATGAGATGAACTCAAAGATCTAAAACTTTTTCCACATACACAATATCACCATTTCCCTCAAATATTGTTCACAAACCAGTCTAAATCTGTGATAGTGAGCACTTCTCCTTTGCTGAGATAATCCATCCCACCTCACAGGTGTGCCATATCAAGATGCTGATTAGACACCATGATTAGTGCACAGGTGTGCCTTAGACTGCCCACAATAAAAGGCCACTCTGAAAAGTGCAGTTTTGTTTTATTGGGGGGGGGATACCAGTCAGTATCTGGTGTGACCACCATTTGCCTCATGCAGTGCAACACATCTCCTTCGCATCATCCGTGACGAGAACACCTGTCCAACGTGCCAAACACCAGCGAATGTGAGCATTTGCCCACTCAAGTCGGTTACGACGATGAACTGGAGTCAGATCGAGACCCCGATGAGGACGACGAGCATGCAGATGAGCTTCCCTGAGATGGTTTCTGACAGTTTGTGCAGAAATTCTTTGGTTATGCAAACCGATTGTTCCAGCAGCTGCCCGAGTGGCTGGTCTCAGACGATCTTGGAGGTGAACATGCTGGATGTGGAGGTCCTGGGCTGGTGTGGTTACACATGGTCTGCAGTTGTGAGGCTGGTTGGATGTACTGCCAAATTCTCTGAAACGCCTTTGGAGACGGCTTATGGTAGAGAAATGAACATTCAGTACGCGAGCAACAGCTCTGGATGACATTCCTGCTGTCAGCATGCCAATTGCACGCTCCCTCAAATCTTGCGATATCTGTGGCATTGTGCTGTGTGATAAAACTGCACCTTTCAGAGTGGCCTTTTATTGTGGGCAGTCTAAGGCACACCTGTGCACTAATCATGGTGTCTAATCAGCATCTTGATATGGCACACCTGTGAGGTGGGATGGATTATCTCAGCAAAGGAGAAGTGCTCACTGTCACAGATTTAGACTGGTTTGTGAACAATATTTGAGGGAAATAGTGATATTGTGTATGTGGAAAAAGTTTTAGATCTTTGAGTTCATCTCATACAAAATGGGAGCAAAACCAAAAGTGTTGTGTTTATATTTTTGTTGAGTGTATATACAGCAAGTAAAATAAGTATTGAACACACCACCATTTTTTCTCAGTAAATATATTTCTAAAGGTGCTATTGACACGAAATTTCCAGATGTCAGTAATAACCCAAGTAATCCACACATGCAAAGAAACCAAACCACAAATTTCCATAAATTATGTGTTACAATGTGAAATGACACGGGGGGATTAAACACCTGAAGAAAGGGAGGTGCAAAAAGGCATTGAAAGCCAATACACCAGCTGAAATCTATCAGTAATTAGGAAGCAATCCTGCCCCTTGTTAGTGCAAATTAACATCAGGTAGTTAAGTCCCAACTGATGGCCTTTTAAAAGGTGTCTCATTACCAAGGTGTCACACAAGAAACATCTCATGATGTGTAAAAGTAAAGAGCTCTCAAGATCTTTGCAACCTTATTATTGCAAAACATACTGATGGCACTGGTTACAGAAGGATTCCTAAACTTCTGAATGTTCCAATGAGCACTGTTGGAGGAATAATCCCAAAGACGAAACAACATAATTTCACCATAAGATGGCCACGACCAGGTGCTGAGCTGTGCAAGAGCCAATGATCACTTGTGGAGAGCTTGAGAAAGACAATTTTTCAAAGAAAACAATAAGTAATGCACTCAACCACCATGGCCTGTATGCACGCTCGCTACACGACCCCTATACTGAAGAAAAAGCATGTTGAAGCTTGTTTATAGTTTTGTGCACAACGTTTAGACAAGCCTGTGAAATACTGGGAGAATATATCTGGTCAGATGAGACGAAAACTAAACTCTTTGGATGTCATAATACACGCCATGTTTGGAGGTCAAATGGGACAGCACATCATCCCAACAGTGAAGTTTGGTGGTGGGAACATCATGGTGTAGGGCTGTTTTTCAGCATCCAGCACTGGCAAACTTCATATTGAAGGAAGGATGAATGCAAAAATGTATTGAGACATTCTTGATAAAATTTGCTGCCATCAACAGGAGATGAAGATGAAACAAGAGTGGACATTCAGCAGCACCGTAATCCCAAACACACAGCCAAGGAAACTCTCAACTGGTTTCAGAGAATGAAAATTAAGATGCTAGAATGGCCCAGCCAATCATCTGTCGACTCCATTACAAAAGTGATGGAAAGAATGAGAGATCAGCGTTCATAGAAGATGTTCACTGTTCCTTCAAGATTTGAAGACTGTTTGTGTGGAAAAAATGGACTAAAATCACACCTGAGCAGTGCATGAGACTAGTTTCCCCATAGAGGAGCTGTCTTGAAGCTGTCGTTACCAACAAAGACGTTTGTACAAAGTGTTAAATAAATTTCAGTAAGTGTGTTCAATACTTTTTCCACATTATTACACATCATTTATGGACATCTGTGGTTTGGTTGTAAGTGCAACAGATAATGTTTGGTGTCACTCCCCACAGCAAAAGCCTGTCACTCCACAGAAGAGATTTGGAGAGTGATAATGCAATTCTAATCCATGAAGAATCCCATCAGATGTTATTGGTGGATATTTTGGTTTTATGTTGGGCAGAAGGTCATGGGATTGCTACCCACCTGGGGCCTTTCTTTGTGGAGTTTACATGTTCTCCCCATGTTTGAATGGGTCCTCCATGACCCTTAAAAGGAATAAGCAGGTATAGAAAATGAATGAATGGTGTGCAGATTCCTGAAAGAATCGTTTGAGATCTTTTAATCTGTACTAATTGATTATGGCTCGGCTCATCCAGTACATTTGGTCTAATCTGGATGAAGATTTAGCTGTAAGCACAGTAGCATGTGCTGCATGAGTCATGTTCATTACCAGGCAAGAAGATTTGGAGCCAGATTTACAACCCCAAATCAGAAAAAGAGGGGAAAATGTAGAAATGCAAATTAAAAAGGCAAAAAAAAATCAAAGAATACAGTGATCCTTACATTACTTGACTTCTGTTTCATTGCAGACAGTATGAGCCCAAAATATTTAATATTTCTGGTTAGCTTCATTCATCTATTCCTGCATTTAAGGCCTGCAACACATTTCAAATACCACTAGGACTCAAAGCATTTACCAGTTTCGTGTTGCCATTCCTTTTGACAATGCTTAAAAGACACTTTGACATTGAGGATAACCAAGATGAAGTGTTTCAGGTGTTATTTTGTCCCGTCTTCCTACAAACATGTCTTAAGATGTACAGCAGTACGAGGTCACCAGTGTTTAATTTTTTAATTTCAAAATTCTCCACACATTCACTTTTGGGACTGGTCAGGACTGCAGGCAAACAGTCCAGTACCGGTATCCGCATGTAACGCAGCCATGCTTTGGTGATATGTGCAAAATGTGGTTTGAATTGTTTTACTGGAAAAATGCATAAACATTCCTTGGGAGAGATGTCATCTTAATGGCAGCATGTGTTTGTCTAAAATATCAGTGTATATTTCTGCATTAATGCAACCATCACAACCCTATATCACATGTTTAATTTCTTCTGCAAAACACACCTTTCCCACAACTGCATGTTCTTTGACCACAGTAATGTTTGAGATGTCCCTGTTGTGATATTTCTTGACATTCTTGTGTTCCTCCACTAACTCTTACACACTGTCAGTGGCTGATCTTCTAATTAGATTTCTGTTGTCTGTTTGTTGTTGTTGTTTGTTTGTATCTGTATGTAGCAGGGATCCGGCTTCGATCCAGTAGTTTACCTTCCAGGGTGACCCACGTAGTGTCCAGACCTCCAGCAAAACAGTCTAAGACCCCCCAGCCAGTTCCAAGAACCAAGACTACAGTGCAGCTTAAGACATCCACGCCCAACACAGTGACCACAATGAGGTCCTTAATAACCAAGTAAGAAAAACACTTTTGGGTCTTCTTGTTCTGATTCGGTCTCTGGTTGTTATTATGTTGCGTCCCAATAAATTAAACAGTATTAGAATGGTGTTGGGTGTCCTGCCGTTGAACTTTGGTGAAAGTTTTGAGTTGTGAAACAGATTTCCATTTAGGAAAAATTCTTCAGGGCTATAACATGAAACGTGTTAATCCAGGGAGGAAAGGCATATCGAGCTTGTACAACTCGATATGCCTTTTCCTTAGTTTTTGCCACTTCTTTTTTCACCTTACGCTGCGTCTCCTTGTATTTCTGTCTAATTTCTTCATCTCTCTGATTATCCCAATTCTTTGTCTTCTTTCGCTTTATGCTTTCCTGAACATCTTCATTACATGTGGAGAAAATCAGGAGAATATCTGTGAAAACACTCATAGAATTGTGGGAATTTTGAAGATGTTGAACATTAAATATCAAACACATAAAAAAATAAAAGATAAAGTAAAAGTGATTTTGCACAATAGGACCCCTTAATAACTGTCTTCTTGGATCCAAGCCCATTTTCATTTTTAAATCTGCCCATTGAACATTCAAATCTGGATAACAAACAACATCAATCAAAGATTTTTAACATGATTTCAAGCTATCGGGGCTCTGTGTACCTGTTAATTAATGATTGTTTAAGACGAACCAACATCAGTTCACACACAAAACGGCCACATATCAGATATCACAATGACAGTTATTAAAGCAATTTACTTGGGTCTGAAAAGTATTAAACAGCATTTCACCTGTGTGTTGCTGTGCAGGTGCAAACATTAGGACCCCTTCACACATAGTATGGGCAACTCACAGCGAAACAGCTCGTATCAGTGAACCACGAAAACATCGAGCCAATGGGCAGGCGTGCACGATGCTACTGCAACGGTTCATGCACATGGGAACACACTGCAAGCAGCTGTAGCATGTGTAACTACATCGCACAGCTGCTGTGAAAATAAAAAAATTATAAAATACATGTTACCCATGGGATTCGAACATGCGCTTTCCAAAAGCTCTGGTTTCCAGCCAGAAACTTTACCACTGAGCTACCATCACTGTCCTGGAAAAAGTGCAGGAAAATACCTGATATCAAGAAGGACATTGACGTATTAAAAAAACATAAAACCACACACCATATAAAAATACCGCATTTTATTGAATCCCTCTTATCAAGTGGACAATACAAGTATGAACCGTCGGTTCCTCTGTAGATGACCCATGGTCACAGATGTACAGTCATGAAGTGACATGAATGAGAAGCAGGGCGCTCTTATCATGTCCACATCTACTGGCAGTGTGTCCAGGCGGCCCTGCGAGCGTGTCCTACCTGACACGCATGTCTTGTGGATGGCGTGCCACAGGACTGACACTGTGTCATGTGGAACAGAACTTACATGGGTCACGTGACAGATTGCCGCTGCGTGTTATAATTTGACAGTCCGTTTCACCTGGGGTAGCCTGTCAATATGCGCGCGCTCGCTGCAGCCCATTGCAACAGCGATACATGTTTTTTTTTTGTATGTCCACGTGATGACAGCGAACAGATACACATGCGTCACAGTGGGCAATTGTTAGTGTCCAAACACTCATGTCCATCCAAACACAGTGCATGTTCCCAAGCCGTGACGTCCAGATCCACAGATCTCCACAGCCGCTCCTGTGGGCAGAACACACCCCGTCAGTTCAGCGCACACACCAACGTGTCACTGTGTCTGTTTGCAAAGCCACACTCGGGGCACTTAAACAAATTTCACATCCAGCTCAACAGTGATTGTCTGCTGACTGATGTCGTGTTAATAGTATGAATGGCCACACATTTTCTAAGTGCCATGTAAGCGGTGTTAGATGTTTGTGTGTGCCAGCTGGAATTTGGCCAACACCTGCTGCGAGAGGTTTCGATGGGCTCACACAGTGCACACTCTGTCTTTCAGCCGCTGGTGTGCACAAATAGTTGTAGCAACAGGTGTACGAGGCGTTGGAGGCAGCTACGATTTTACGCGTTTTGCATACGATTCCTGCTTCATGCGCAATTCGACCAAATTTGTACTATGTGTGAAGGGGCCCTTAATGAGGGTCTTTTATTCCTGACATCAGAGAACTACATAAAATAATTTGTGTTCTGTAGATATGCTGATCGCATTACTTTGTCCTTGGTGTAATTTTGTATTTTTTTGTATTTCTGGTCTGGTGCTGTTGTTTGAACTGTAAAAAAAAAAATGTTCAAAGACACGCACATCCAAACCAGTTGTTGCTCTCAGAAACACTCCTTATTTACAGACCACGTCTGTGACATCAACACAGAAAGGATCAGTAATGCGTTATACGAGGTCTGTCAATAAAGTAACGGACCATTGGCTGGGAAAAAAAAACTGGCTTACCTGGAGGGTTGGAAACCTAATCACCCTCGAAGTACTCTCCTTGGGACTCCACACACTTCTCCCAGCGGTGTCGCCACTGTTGGAAGCTTTCCAAAAACGCCTTTTTCGGGATGGCGCGCAGCTCCGCCGTCGTCGCAGCCATGATGTCCTCTCTTGTCTCAAATCGGGTTCCTTTTAATGGTATTTTAAGTTTTGGGAAGAGCCAGAAGTCGCAAGGGGCCATGTCAGGTGAGTAAGGTGCCTGTTGAACCACCGGAGTCTGGTTTTTGGTCAAATAAGTCTGAATTAAATGAGAGGAATGAGCTGGCGCATTGTCGTGGTGGAGGCGCCAATTTCCTCTGACCCACAACTCCGGTCTCTTGCGCCGCACACCATCACGTAGACGACGGAGGACATCCCTATAATACTCTTTTGTTATTGTTGACCCTGTGGAGCGTACTCGTGTGTACCACACCACGGGAGTAAAAAAAAACAGTCAGCATTACCTTTGTCTTGCTGCGCACTTGGCGCGCCTTCTTCGGTCTTGGCGACGTGGAATGCTTCCACTGTGACGACTGGAATTTCGTTTCCGGATCGTACCCATACACCCAGGACTCATCTCCGGTGATTATAGTGTCCATAAAGCTGGGATCAGTGTGAATGGAGTCCAGCATGTCCTGTGAGACTTCAACACGATGTTGCTTTTGCTCCGCCGTCAGCAACTTTGGCACGAACTTCGCCGCCACTCGTTTCATGCCCAGATCTTCCGTCACGATGGAATGTGCCGAAGTCCTGTTAATGTCCACTTCCTGTGCAATTTCTCGGACGGTCACACGACGATCCCGCATAACCACAGCGTGCACTTTAGAAACGATCTCGTCATTTCGGCTCGTTGATGGCCGACCGGAGCGCGGCTCGTCCTCCACCGTTACGCGCCCGTCTTTAAACCGGTTGTACCACTCCTTAATCCGTGTGATGCTCATGGCTTCATCTCCAAAAGCCGTGTGGATTTTCCGAATAGTTTCTGCCTGGCTGTCGCCAAGTTTCTGGCAGAACTTAATGCAGTAGCGCTGCTCCAAGCGTTCGGCCATTTTCTCTCAGGAAAAAATCCGATGAGGGGGGTGGAGCGCTCCTCCCACAAGCCGTGCTCACAGGCGAATGACGTCACCGACAGGCATGGAAAAACTCACGCATGCGCATGAGGGTTCAACCTTGTGTGATGCAATCGCACGTGATTCAAATCCATATAATTTTTTTAAAAAATAAAATGGACCGTTACTTTATTGACAGACCTCGTAAGTACTGTAATGAATTTTGACAGCTATATTTTATGTGTTAACTGTATCAAAGCTGAAAGTGTTGACTGATGAGGAACTGTGATGTTCAGGACTCCCCCCTTCAGCTCTGATGAGGAGTCTCAAGAAAAAGACACAGACACAGAGGATGAGGATGAAGAGCCCCAAAAGCAGCATCCGGAACAAAGGGGCAAATCACCCCAATCCAGACCGTACCAGGCCACCCCAGTCCAGGTCAGAACAAACAAACCCAGTCTGGTACAGTCGAGGCAAGGTTCAACCAAGCAGCCACCCCCATCTAACTCTCAGCACTCGGGGGGGTCAGTGATGGGTGTGACCAAGACAACAGTCACAAAAATAGAAAGTGATGACGAGTGGTCTGATGTCAGCGAACTGCAGGAGATCAGCCCAGGACAACTCCAGAGTTTTAAAGACCAGAATGGCAACGTGGAAAAGAAGACATTTGGTCAAGGTGGGTTGGGCTCACAGTTTGTTCTCAACTCGCATCAAAGTATCCTTAGTCGCTTGGATGAATTTATCAAGCGTATGTTCCATTCAGAGAGCAAAATCAAAGACCTGGGCAGGAAAATTGAGAAGCAGTTTTCAGACAGAGTGGTAAGAAACCAGCAGGGGCCGTGAGCATCTTACCACAAATGAAAGATGAGGTCCAAGAAATCACGGTGAGATTCACAGCGCACAGCTTCAATGTTTTTAGGGCCTGATCAAAGCAAAATGTCTGACCTTTTGTGCACGGTGACAGTACACAGACCTGGAGGAGAGCAGCGACTGGGTGGTCTCCTCCTTAGAGGACGGCACCGGACAAGAAGTCTCAAAACCAACCTACAGCTCAGGGCCACTGAGGAAGAGCCTGGACTCACCCAGTACAAGCGCCTGGGGAACCTCCACAGGAAAGAGTCCCAAATCAGGTCAGCATCAGACATAGTCCTCCACTGAGGGGAGAATTGCACAATGTCATCACACCCTGCTCAGTATGTGAGTGTAGTCGCTGGAAATCTCACCCGTGAAACAGCTCCTGTGCAGTGGTATTAAACCAAAAGTAACAAGGCCATCAGAGATAGCAGACTTCACCCCATTCACACAACTAATGGAATATAACAATTAATGAGAATTGTTCAACCTTTCTTTGTGTTTTCTGAAAAATGCCAACATACTATTATTATATTTAAAACCAGGCTTGGGGAAGTAACAGAATACATGTAATGGAGTTACATATTAGGATACAAAAAAAAGGTAACTGTATTCCGCTACAGTTACAGAAAAAAAAGACGTATTCAGATTACAGGTATATTTAGTAAAAACGGGGATTAGTTGCAGGATTACATTTTAATGCATTTTATGATATTATCTGTATATAATATATTTTTTCTTAGAAACGAAAACGTCCCTTCATGGACAGTGACATGACGTCTCCTAACCGGGCAAAATATTGATGAAGTTCCCAGATGTTAATGCATTTTCAATGGAGATCCGCGACTGAACACACTCAGAAAAATGCTCACAAAATATGTGTTAAAATGCCATTTTGACCTGGATATCGAGCCAGTAAAATTAAATGACATTAAATTATGTCAGGAAAGTGTTAAACTTACTCTGACACACACATTCCCAAATATTAGTGTTGAAAGTTACACGGTGCTGCGCTGTTCAAGCTGCTGAGCTGAGGCGTCCTGCTGTAGCTGCTGTGTTCAACGCAGTGCAGCTCCTAAAACCATTACAATACATTTATATACATATTATATTTTTACACAATTATCCTTTTTTCACCGAGTTTCATTCATGAAGTCAGTGGTGTGTGTACACATCTCTATGTGTGGGTGTGACTGTGAGCGGCACAGCGCAGTCATTATAATCTCATTTAAAGTGGAGATGACACTTCAAAATGAGGGGAAAACTGATATAAATAGCAAATATACATACAGTATAGTAAGTTGAAAGTGTTTTTATTCATTATCACTGAAAAATAAGTTGTACAGCTTCTCAAAAGTGTGTTTATTGGAAAGCGCACTTGCAGCGCTCCTTCAGCGGTCACGTGATGCCGTGACATCACAGAATGGAGAGTCCCGCCTTTGTCTGTTCGATCGACAACAGGAACAGATGGACCTCAGCATGGACAGTGACGAGATCAAGAACTTTTCTGACTCTTCAAGTGTGGATTATTTCTGACTCGGATCCTGAGATTGTCGCAGCTGTTGTGTGGGCCGCCAGAAGAGGAGGTACTGCTGGCCCACCACCAGAGGGCGCCCTGCCTGAAGTGCGGGCTTCAGGCACGAGAGGGCGGTGCCGCCCCACAAGAGCGGCTGAGGTGACAGCTGTTACTCATCGGCTATGACAGCTGTCACCAATCATCTACGCCTCACCCCTGATAAAAGCAGGACGACACCTCCACCACGTCGCCGAGATATCGTCCTATCAAGGAGGTAATTTGTTCTCAGCCATTGTTTTGTCTAGCACAGACAGTATTTGCTTGTGTTATTTTTGCAGTAGGTTTTGTGAGTGCTTGCAGCTGGAGGCTGGGTTTGGACTGACATCTTCACTCCAAACCTTTGATAAGTACACTTACTACTGCACGTGCCAGCTTTCTGGTGTTAAGGTGGAGGTGTTTTCCCACCTGACTTGCTGACTGTTTTTGCTCTTCGCCAGCAGTACCAGATCCGACACGCGGAGACGGTGGCCACCTGGGGGAACTCGGGACTTGGCGGCTCCAGTATTCTCCTGGTTCGGTGGCGGAGGAAATCGTGTGGTTCCGGTTCTTCTCCAGACGGACGTCTCCTATCGTTGAGCCTGCCCACACGACACCTTGATTGATTGACTTTGTATTCATTCTGAAATCTGCTGTGTGTAGTTGTGGCATTCACAACAGTAAAGTGTTCAGATTTGACTTCTTCTATTGTCCGTTCCTTTGCGCCCCCTGTTGTGGGTCTGTGTCACTACACTTTCACAACAGCAGCAGTGATTAGACCCTACAGATTGGAGCCGTATTTTTCAGATGAACATTCAAACCAGGAGCATTCTGGCAACGAAAATAATGTTGACAGTGTTTATGTCGGAGCCGAAGCAGAGGCAAGAGACATGCCAATTCCGATGGATTTTGAAAGGCTGCAGAATATGGAATGGTAAGGGAGACTTTGATTTTTGTTGCTGCTGTTTATAACACTCTAATTACTGTATAGCATTTTTGATTCGAGCATCTGTTTACCGCCTTTGTTATTGTTCCGGAGCCGTGATAGTGTAGCTATTACTTGCGGACTACCGTCATAACCTTCGGGTTTTTGCCGTTTTCGAGTGCCTGGCATTGCATTCATCCGTGTTTAGTTACGTTATTTTCATGAAAGAATAGGAAATAAACTCTGACAGTTTCAAAAAAGATCGCCGAAAACAACAGTGAACGTGCCGGCGCTGTGTTTACGTGCCGGCGCCGTGTTTAAGTGCTGCCGCCGTGTTTACTACGCCGGACATTTCGTGCATCACACAACACCGCGGCTTTTGATCAATCTGCCTGGACTTGAAAAGGCTAAAACCTTTTGCCCTTGTGTTTGTGCAATATGCTGCGACACACTGGTCAGGCATATCAACAAACAAGTCCCTGAGAGCTGTGTTTAATCAAAGTTTCTGCCGCTAAACAAAGTGTAAACGGCCGCCAGGCGCGCAAGCCAATATGGTCTACATGTAGTGACGTATTTTAGGCTTGGTGCTCAGGGGGAAGCTAGTCATGGGGCGTGCACATTTTTCAGTTTGTGGGACGTTCAAATGTTATATATAACGGGAGAACCGCGTACACTTTCCTAAAACGTTTAGGTTGACTGAATTATATAACCTTTGTGACATGTAATAAGACTATGTTGTCTTTAAGTGTCATATCCACTTTAAGGTGCAAATTCAAAAAAATCCCCAGTCTTGTGAACAATTTTAATCACTAACGACAAGTATTTTAACTAGACATTGGTCTAGCAGTGGAAAATAACAACTACACATAAGTGAAGAGTTAATGGTCCGTGTCATCGGGCGACACAGGTACGGCAGGAGACATACAGCTGTTTATCATCCAAATATCACTTACTTATGGAAGGAAATATTGTCTGCTTTGTTCCTCCATTTGTGGCTTTGCCAACATGCGCAGCTTTCCGGCATATTCCACCTGTTTCTTGGAACTTCTATGCACGCAACTTGCCCGGAATTAAAATGGCGATCACACCTCCTTACTGACAGGATTTACTTAATGGTTTTCATTAATCAATGCTTTTGCTTTTGTTCTTATTTTGAAAGTTCAATAAGTGGACTGATATGTTAAACATGGTGCGAATGCTATGTGAAAGACTAAAGTAAGATCATTTTATGTTTACTGAACAAATTCATCCGCACACTGCCTGAGTTTTCATTGTCCTTTATTTGTTTAGCATTTTTTGTTGAAAATTTAGCAGGTGAACACAGTGTGTTTAAAACAATATTGTGGGTGCAATTAATTCATAATGTGAAGTAAAACAGAACATGCCATGTAAAAGAAACAGTTTTATTTTTGATTAATAAACTGTACTATATGGTCAAAACTATTTCTATTTAGTTTCTTTTGTCTGTATTAGCATATTTGATACGGAGTAATCCAGAAGTAATTGAAAGTAATCAAATTACATTACTTTAATATTATGGTACTTGGATTACTTTACTGACTACATTTTTCAACAGGTAACTAGTAACTGTATCGGAATACATTTTTAAAGTAACCCTCCCAAACCTGTTTAAAACTAGAGCACCACGCTTATAGAGCGCAAACCTCCGCCAACACTAGTTTCCAACTCCAAAATTTTTTACCGTGGAAAAAATTTCAAGGTCAAAGTCCAGTTAGAAGTGACTTTTCATAAGCTAAAATATAATACAAAATATAGATCAAAAAGGCTTTTCAATGTTAAAATCAAATATCTGCTAAATTCGCAGTCCGGATTAGATACAGATCAAACTTAGTCTGTTCATTGAAAGTGCCAGTTTGCACCTCATTGTCACAAATGAGAGTGACTGAGGCACTTTTGATTGATATATAGTGCAAAATGTGCACCAGATGGGCTTTTCAATATTAAATTCAAACGTCCACAGTATCCACAGTCCAGATCAAATCTGGATCAAATTTTTTTCAGGTGATAGTGAGTGTCAGTCTACACCTCACCTTCAAATATGAGAGTGATTGAGACATGTTTGGTTAAGATATTATGTAAAATATACATTAAATGGGGTTTTCAGTGTTAAATTTAAATGGCCACAAAATCTGTAATCTGGGTCAGATCTGGATGAAACTTCAGTAAATAAAGGATAGCATCCTACATAACACTCTCAAATATGAAAGACATGAGATCTTTTCTGACCCTAACCCTAACCCTAATTTTTGAAAATTTGTTCACTGTTAAAGGATAAAGATTTTTCCAATTTTATGAGATTTTTCTTGACTAACATTTGACCTGTGACCTTGAAAATTGAATCAGTTCTTGCCTATCAGGATTTGAATATTCAGTAAAAAATTTATAGCGATATATGAAAAATTGTGGGTTTCAGGCTGTTCACAAACAAACCAAGAAATGGGTGAAACCACCATATTCTTTCACCAAAATATCAAATCTAGGCTTGCATCTCAAGATGTACCTTCTAGCAAATTGTAGCTGAACTTTCAGGTCTTCTTTTTAAGAAAATCCTCCTCTATACCTCTTCATCATGAAGCTGTATAACATGTATAAAAAATGTTTGTATAAAATGCAAAACATGCACTATGCACAATTTCTGCAGTCACAGTCAGAGAAGCCTATAACTTCCTCTGGGTTGTCTTGGTGGCTTTCTTCACCCTTTTCCTTCTTGCACTGTTAGTTTTTGAAACTGTCTACCTCATGCAGATTTAATATGTACGAGGTCTGTTAGAAAAGTATCGAACCGTTTTATTTTTTTCAAAAACCTGATGGATTTGAATCACGTGTGCTTGCATGAGCAAGCCTTGAACCTTCATGCGTGAACTTTTTCACGCCTGTCGATTGCATCATTTTCTGGTAAGCAGCCTTTGTATGGGACGTGTGTTGTGCGCTCGGCGGATTTTCATTTCAAGGAAAAAGCAGCGCCGCATCAAATTTTGCCAGAAACTGGGCGACAGCCAGGTGGAAACCATTCGGATGATTCAGACGGCTTTTCAGTCGTGTGACTATCTGAGAAATTGTGGAAGAGGTGGGCATGTCACAGCATGTCCTGTGAGACTTCAACACAAAGGCGCTTTTGCTCCACCATCGGCAGCTTCGTGCCGAAGCCATCGGCATGATTTTCACCGCCACTCTTTTCGTGGCCAAATCTTCTGTCACAGTGGAATGTACCGAAAAAGTGCTGATGTCCACCTCTTCCGCAATTTCTCAGACAGTCACACGACGGCCCCGCATCACCACAGCGTTCACTTTGGAAATGATCTGGTCATTTCATCATGTTGATGGCTGACCGGAGCGTGGCTCGCTCTCCACCGTTGTGCGGATGTCTTTAAACCGGTTGTACCGCTCCTTAATCTGTGTGATGCCCACAGGATCGTCACCGAAAGCCGTCTGAATCTTCCGAATGGTTTCCACCTGGCTGTCGCCCAGTTTCTGGCAAAATTTGATGCCGCGCTGCTCCAGTCGTTCCGTCTTTTTCCTTGGAATGAAAAAACGCTGAGCGCACGACACACACCTCACACAAAGGCTGCTTACCAGTAAATGATGCAATCGACAGGCATGAAAAAGTCCACGCATGCGCACGAAGGTTCAAGGTTTACTCATGCAAGCACACATGATTCAAATCCATCAGGTTTTTGAAAAAAATAAAAAGGTCCGATACTTTTCTAACAGACCTCGTATGCGTCACGGACATGAAGGAGCGAAGCTCTTCGCCTACCATCGGTTTGTGGCTTTTTACGACAATGTCTGGTTTGTGCCATTGTCTACCATAGAGCGAGCTTTGCAGCTCGTACCATACTGTTTGTGTTTCTTCATAATTGATGTAATAAAGTCCAGGACATATACAGTGACTTGGAAATGTTCATGTATCCATCCCCTGACTTGCCTGAAGAAAACTGGCAATAAAATTGGTTATTTACAGGTATTATAACAAAGTGTTCCATGACTTATGCAACCCATCATCTTTGCTTTTTTTTTTTTTTGAGTTTAAGGAAGATCATTTTAGAAATTTTTATGTTTTGTATTTGAAATGGCATAAAGAAATTAAAAAGTGCAAAATACCAAGTGTTCCAATACTTTTGGAGGGCACTGTATGGTCTTGCATGTTTCTTAATTTTGGCTCACAATAACGTATGGCCATAACTTCATTGCATTAATCATTACAATGACCAGAATGAAATGCTCCAAATCACAGAATAACTACAAAATTATCTTTACACTTGTCCCAGAATTCATTGTGTGGCTGTGACATAATTGCACTGCTGTCTTTATTAAGGTAAAATCTGTCCTAGTAAAATTTGAGTAGCGAAAATAACATGGGCCCATTTTTAATATAAAATTGCACTAAGGACATGATTTGTATTTGTTTCATGCCAGTATAACAGGCTGGACCTTGTCCAAATGATGGGAAGAATCCAGTCATGTCCAACAAAAACATACTGGACTGAAAGTCACAAAATGCAAAACAATGCATTTTCAAAATAAAGTGTTTGGAATGGCCACCAAAAATACACAAAAGACCCGAAGCACTCTGAACAACAACTCCACAAGACGGCTTTTTACTTGTACAATAAATATTGTCACGTTTAATATTTCAAGATATCATGGAACAAGACCTCATCACACCAGTAGACACACAATCTAACCCTCTCCAAAATATTGTTATGCATGTGTCACAGGTTGGCATTTGCTAACATTTTGCCATGTAATTTTTTTATAAATCAGGACTTTTTTCTGATTTTAATTTATTTATATAGCACCAAATCACAACATAAGTCTCCCCAAATCACTTCAAAGGGGTGGGGTCTAACATTAGCAGCCAGCAGGTCTGGTTACAAGGAAAAAAATGGTTATTGTAGGCGTAAAAGTGAAGGAGGAGATATGGAACAAGACGAGAGATTAACAGGAATCGTAATGTGATCTTGCTGAAAAATAGTTATGATGTTGCTGTATTTAGAACTGTCACGTCTGTGAGGTAGCTGTTACAAATGTAAATATAGCTGATCTGTTTCTCAGTCTTTTTTTTTTTTCCTGTAGGTCTGACTGATGCGGGAACAGGAAGCACACTGAAGGCCACCCTGCACTCGTTCAGTGACTTCAGCGACTCTGACGGTATCTAGCAATAAACAGCCTGCGGCTGAGCACGTGATGTAGCACCACACCAAAACCTCAAGTTACATCACCGCCTCCACGGCGCACACCAAATAGCCATATTTTATATAGTCATTATGTGGAACTTACTGTGTAGAAATGAGCAGTACTTGACAAAGGGATTCACTCTTTTTGCAATAAAAACCTTTTGTATATCTAAAACATATTTAGAGATACATTAAATGACAGGACTTTTTAAATTCTGAGATCTGTGTTTGTTTCTCATATGAAGTCCCACCTTGTGCCAACATTTTTCTTTCCATTTAGTTGTTTGTTTTGTAAAATGTA